>NC_134358.1:356308872-356311372 GCF_048569485.1 Anomaloglossus baeobatrachus | reverse complement strand
GTAGAGGGAATCTGCCCAGCTCAGCTCGACAGGCGCTGTTGGAGGTGCTTCGATGGACCTGGAGAAGGTGCTTACAGAATTCCAGGTGGAATATTTCTGTTGGGCTGGAATCCCACCTTGACCAATCTGGGTAAGTGTGAGGGCCCCAGACTTCGCTGCCATACAGGAGGATTGGGGCAATGATGGAATCGAAGATTTTTAGCCAGACCCTCACTGGTGGCTTCAGATGATACAATTTCCTTCGGATGGCATAAAAGGTTTTGCAGGCCTTGTTTTTCAGGGTCTCTATGGCTTGTTTAAAGCTCCCTGACTGGTGAATTTCCAGGCCCAAGTAGGTGTATTTGTCTGTTCCTGTTAGAGTGCAGCCGTTTACGACAAATGAAGGATGCTGGTCAAATCTTCTTTTTCTCTTCTGGAACACCATGATGTTGGTTTTCTTTAGATTGATCGGTAGTGCCCATGTGGAGCTGAATTTCTCCAAAATTTGTAGGTTGTCTTGGAGACCTTTCTCGGTTGGTGACACCAGCAGTAGGTCATCTGCATAGAGCAAGAATTTCACCTGGGCGTCATGGAGTGTGAGACCTGGAGCAGGTGAAGATTCCAGAGCAGCAGCCAGCTCATTGATGTAAATATTGAAGAGCGTTGGACTTAGGCTGCAGCCCTGTCTGACTCCTCGGCTCTGCTGGAAATAAGCCGTTCTTCTACCGTTCACACTCACGCTGCAGAGGTTCTCGGTGTAGGAGCTTTTGATGACATCGTAGGTCTTTCCTCCTATTCCGCTTTCCAGCATTTTTAAGAACAAGCCCGGGTGCCACACTGAGTCAAAGGCTTTTTTAAAGTCTACAAAGCAGGCGTATATCTTCCCATGCTTTGTATTGTGGACGTGGCTCTGAATGAGACTGTGCAGGGTGTAGATGTGGTCCGTGGTGCGGTGGTTTGGCACGAACCCTGCTTGGCTTTTGCTCAGGACATTGTGCTCGGTAAGGAAACTGATGATCCTTTTGTTTAGGATGCTGTTGAACAGTTTTCCCAAGTTACTGCTGACACATATGCCTCTGTAGTTGGCAGGGTCATACCTGTCCCCACTCTTGTGGATCGGTGTAATGAGTCCTTGGTTCCAGGTACGAGGGAAGTAGCCAGCACTCAGCACAATGTTGAACAGTTTAACCATTGCAGCTTGAATTTCTGGTGGGCTGTACTTCAACATCTCTGGGGGGATTCCATCCAGACCACTAGATTTTTTACACTTTATGGAAGTGATTTTCTCTGCAACTTCCTGTAATGTAATTGGTGTGTCCAGTGGGTTTTGGAAGTTTTTGATTTTCTCTTCCATTGCCTTTAGTTTTGATGTTATGTTTTCCTGCTCTTGGCTTAGTCCTTCTTTTGGGATGTCTTTGTAGAGGTCTCTGAAGTACTGGAGCCAGATGTTGCCATTTTGGATATGGGTATCAGTCTTTTTCTTGCTCTTTGTGTCCATGTGGCTCCATATTTCCCAGAAGGAGTTGTCTTGGAGGGCGTCTTGGAGTTGGCTAAGTTTGGTAGAGATGTAGCTCTGCTTCTTCCTCCTGAGGATGGTTTTGTACTGCTTTTGTATGGTGTCATAGGCTTCCCTCAGGTCTGGGTTGTTGGGGTCTCTGTGTTTATTGTTTGAGGCTGTTCTCAGGGTCTTTCGAACGGCTTTACACTCTTTGTCAAACCAACCATTGATCTGCTTTTCTTTTGGCCTCTTGTAGTTGACTTGTTTGAGGTCGGACAATTTGGCCATGGTGTGGAATATTTTGTTGAGGTCTTTTGCAGCTTGATTCACTCCTTCTGGGTTTGACTTGTACTTGTAGCTGTAGAAGTTGTGGAGCATCTCTTGTAATTCCGGTCTGTTGGGAGCCTCTTTATATTTTATTTCTGACGTCTTGGACCATTTATAGGATGGAGGTCGGTTGTAGAGGCTGCTCTGCTGTGGCTTTTGTGTGGATGGTTTCTCTGTAGATTTTATGTACAGGAGAAGTTGGCTGTGGTCTGACAGGTGCGTTTGTGGGGTGACTATGAAGGCGCTAATATTTGCCGGGTCCATATCTGTAATGGCGTAGTCTACTACACTCCTTCCTACATGGGAGTCTAGTGTATATCTTCCCAGTGAGTCTCCCTTTGTACGTCCATTAAGAATATGAAGACCTAAACTTTTACATAAGTTCAGGAGCTTTTTGCCACTTTTGTTGACTGTACTGTCATAGCTGTTTCTCTCTGAGTGTTCTGAGTCGTGACTGTCATTCTCTGCCCCAAATATGTAGATGTTTCCGTCTGTGGTCAGAAAGTCTTTTTCTCTCCCTGTTCTTGCATTGAGGTCTCCAAAGATGAGAACTTTGCCCAGGACCTGATAATGGGTGGCTTCTTCTTGTAAGATCTCAAAGCTGTCTGGATTGAAGTAGGGGGACTCTGGCGGTGGTATATAGGTGGTGCAGAGGTAGACATCGGACTGAGAGGTGAGGATGGAGCTGCTGATTCT
>NC_134358.1:356138872-356301372 GCF_048569485.1 Anomaloglossus baeobatrachus | reverse complement strand
AAAAAACGGGCGCGGGTGGCAAAGGGTACGCGGGACTCTGCGCCCGGTAGAAAACTACTCCTGCGTGAGGAGTAGCTACCCGTGGACGGGCTCGATACCGTGCCTAAGAGATGATCTACCGGGTAGGGATCTGAGAGGACTCCCTCCGGAAGCTCAGCTACCCTAGTAGCGAAAAGTGATGATGACGGTCTAAACCTCAAGCGCGGGCCCTTGAAGGGAGAACTCTGGTCCTCTAGGTCGTTTCTGGGCGGAGTGAACCTAGCAGCCCTGTAGCGTAGTATGCGCAGGGACAGTGATCCCTGCAAGCGCTCTCAAAAAAACTGGAAAGGCCCACTGTCCCGCGAGGCGGAGGGACTGTTGGAGGGATAGAGGCGCCCTGACGGGTGCGGCGTGAACGGACTGGGACCTAGCTGTAGGGGGACGATCCTGATGCGTCTGGCCAATGCCGGGAAGAGATGTACTCTTCCCTTACGTAGCCTAGGGGAGAGAAGTACTCTACCCTGACGTAGCCTAGGGGAGCAACTGGCCCCGCCCATCTCCGAAGGGCGTTCACGTACAGTCGGAAGGGAAGTCAGCGACTCTTTAGACGTCGATTCCAGTTCCTAATCCTGAGTCAGAGGTCTCGACGTGTGTACACACTGATACTAGAGGCTCAGGCCGAGCCGCAGTCAGACACCAGGTCTGTGAAGAGAGGGTACTCACGGAAGATGATAACCAGTCCAGGGTCGGCATAGGTGGAACGTGGTCCGCCGCGTAGGGTGTCCGCGGAGACCCTGCGGAGCGTCACGTTAGGGACGAGAAGCCAGAAGGAACCCAGGCGGGTCGATTACAGGGTAGCGCGCCTCTTCCTTTCGGAGCCCCCCTTCGAGAAGGGGTAATGACAAGTAAAGGGACTTACCACTGGTAAACATCGTGCCCGGGACATAACCATGCTCACGCAGTCAGCACGGCGAACTCTGGATGTCCCCTGTAAGCCGCAGGGGCCCGCCACATTCGTCTCTTCAAGATGACATGCCCCCTCTCTCCGGAGCCCTTTGGGGGAATGATAATGGCAATAACACGACTTACCGCTGGAAACGCAGTGTCTAGTTGCTGTTCGTGATCAAACAGCGACTCCAGTGTAGCATGCCCATTTTGTCCGAAAACCCTCTTGGAGAAAGGCATAATGATACTGACAAGACTTACCGCTGGTAAACTTCGTGTCCGGTTGTTGTCAGTGATCACGCGGTAACTCGGCGAACTCTGGATGTCCACTGATTACATCAAGGGTCCGCTCCAAATGTCTTAAAGGAGACCTGCGTGCACAGAGAGAAGAGGGCTGTCCGTAGCCTTACGGCTTGACTCACCATTCCTAGCAGGCTACTTGTCATGCGGCAAAAACATCCAGGTCCTGCTCGGAGTTCACCAGAGGTGAAACGCCTGGGCCATCACCCGAGAGGTCGAAAGGCTACCGAAGGACAGGCAGTCTGGACCTGGGGATTAAGGTGAAACCTGGGGGGCCGCAGAAGATGATACCTGGCGGGTCCGCTTCCGGCAGAGGAACCGGCCCCTGGTATGGGACTCACCTCCCCGAGGGGATTGCGCCAGTCCTGTGGATGATCTGAGAGAGCGTCGGCCAGGGACGCAGCGCATGCGCACCAACCCGAGGAACGCCAGCGAGGGGATTTAGCCAAAGCCAGGCGCCAACTATTCGGCAGGGGCGGGGAGCAGGGGCGTGCAGTGCCAGTGGCTGCGGTGGATGTAAAAAACAATTGAGGGAAGCGTAGACCTGAGCTTACCGGTCCAAAAAAACAAATATCTCAAGCTGAGACCTGTAAGAGTTAATAAACTCAATCTACATATATAGTAATAACTCAACCCATGAACATAAAAAAACCTACTATCGTTAAAAATTGTGGCTATTCTTGGGCCCATTTTTCCCTGATAAGGGATGCTGCAGCCTCAGCAATCCGCAGATCAGGAGTCTGCCCTGATCCTCTTTTTTTTTTTTTTTATTATTTAAAATGGACGCTGAGGGGGCTGGGGGCGGACCCAAGAGAGCGGGAAAAACTATCCACCACCCCCCTAGTGATGCCTGGAGCCGAGCGGAGGGCGGAGGCAGAGAGGCCGGCGGCCAATAGCGCTGCGCGGGAGGCGGGCCTGGGACGCCGAAGACAGGGCCGAAGCCGGGGACTAAATTTTGAAGCTGCGGCGGCGGCGCAGTAGCGATGCGGCGGCGGCGGAGTAGCGATGCGGATCCCCCCGACCTCGGATGTCGGCAGGGAGCTCCGCGGACGTGGCCGGGGTGCCAGGCGGCTAGGCCCAGACCGGGGACTAAATTTGGAAGCTGGCGCCGCGGGCAGAGGCAGCGCCGGCGGACCCACTCACGAAGCGGCGGCGGCGCAGCAGCGATGCGGACCCTCCCGACCTCGGATGTCGGCAGGGAGCTCCGCTGACGTGGCCGGGGTGCCAGGCGACTAGGCCCAGACCGGGGCCTAAATTTTAGCAGCCGCCCGATGACCGGATGGGGACGTGGGGGCGCCCGGTGAGTAGGCCCGGACCGGGGCCTAAAGATTGCATCCGCCCGGGAGAAGGTAGGAGAGGGTGTCCTACCTGAAGGGCGGCGTCGTATCTGCCAGTGTGCAGGCGTGGAGCTCTGCACCCGTGCCCCTGTGCTCCGCACACCGGATGACTGGCTGCGGCAGCAGGAGAAGAATGAGGCAGGCAGGCAGGCAGGCAGGGAGGTGGACGCCGGTGGGGGGAGGAAACCCCTCTGAAGTGTAGCAGCGCTGCGGGCCCCATCACACAATCCAGACGCGCTGCGAGGTCCAGTCCCTGCTGTATGCCCCTTGCACCCTTTGGGGTGATACCGCAGGGTGAATAGGGGGTGCTCAGTAAAGTTCAGCCCCGCGTGCCAACCCGGGAGTGGTACCGTGGAATTGGACGGGGGAGAGGGCCCGACGACTCAAGCCTCTGCGACCCAGGGGAGTGGTACCCACACGGGCTGCGAGAGCTGAGGTAGAGAAACGATACCTGTAGAAAAAGAGAATTACCACAGATGAGAGCGACGAGCGTCGCCGAGAGAAAAAATGAAAAAATAACGCAAAAAATCAAGTGGCTGAAGGGGGCCCAGTCGGCCCACATCAGCCTCCTACGACACTAAGCAAAAAACTGATTGAGCCCGCCTCCGGCTCAGGGGTTATACTGCTGGGGAGGAGCTAACTTTTTCTGTTTACTTAGTGTCAGCCTCCTAGTGACAGCAGCATAACCCATGGTCCTGTGTCCCCCAATGAAACGCTAGAGAAATATATATATACACACACACACATATATATATATACACACATATATATACACATATACACATATATATACATACATATATATATATACACATATATACATGTATATATACATATATATATACACATATATATACACACATATATACATATATATATACACATATATATACACACATATATACATACATATACACACATATATACATACATATATATACACATATATATACATATATACATATATATATATATATACATACATACATATACATACATACATATACATACATATATATATATATACACACATATATATATACACATACATACATATATATATATACATACACATATACACACACACATGTATATATATATATATATATATATATATATATATAAAATATATATTAGCTGTAGTACCCGGGCGTTGCCCGGGATTGTAACTGTCTCTCTCCCAGTCTCTGTATGTGTGTCGCTGTCTGTCTGTCTGTGTCTATGTCTCGAATACAAAAAAACAGTTTGCACTCTGATAATGCTAAAGTATGGAAACCATGAATATGTGAATATGGACCTGCATTACTGCTAAGGAAAATCTGAGAAAAATGAGATATTAAGCATATATAAATGGCCATTTGTATATCTGCCCAGTTGCCCCTTCACGGCATATCTCGGAACTGGGTCCCTGACGCTATGCTGAAGCCTCTCTCTAGGTTAAAAACCTCCTGTGTATGGGCAAGTAGGAACCTGCTATATAGGATAAGATTACCTGTGGCAACTGGGGGAAGGGTGCACGGTCAGAAGGTATGACCCTCTTCATATAGACAAAAACGACTGACTGCACTCCTCGGCCTGACTTGTGAACAGGTGCATAACTGAACAGGACATAAAATACAAAAAAACAGTTTGCACTCTGATAATGCTTAAGTATGGAAACCATGAATATGTGAACATGGACCTGCATTACTGCTAAGGAAAATCTAAGAAAAATGAGATATTTAGCATATACAAATGGCCATTTATATATGCTAAGGGGCAACTGGGCAGATATACAAATGGCCATTTACTGCATATATGCTATAAATATCTCATTTTTCTCAGATTTTCTTTAGCAGTAATGCAGGTCCATGTTCACATATTCATGGTTTCCATATTTTAGCATTATCAGAGTGCAAACTTTTTTTTTTGTATTTTATGTCATGTTGAGGAGTGCAGTCAGTCTCTTTTGTGTCTATGTCTCTGTCTGTTTCTATCTCTCTGTGTGCATGTCTGTCAGTCAGTCTGTCTCTTTCCCCAGTCTGTCTCTTTCCCCAGTCTGTCTCTTTCCAGGGCTGTTTGTTACGTCACCACCGGAGTCCGCTCCATCGACTTCTGCTCCGATCGCCAGGCGACGCCGTGTTCCTGCCGTGGATGGGAGAGGAGTCGATGCCAGGCTCCGTTCATCCACTGGTCTGGGTTTCCTGGGGATCTGCAGTGCCACTGGCTGACTGTAGGAGGCGGGTGTCTCTATGCTGAGGTACAATCATTCAGCTACAGCCTATGGGAAGACACCACACCCTTTAATTCCCCTCCTGTCTGCTGACCTCTGCCAGAGATAGTTCTGAGGAGTCTGGCTCCTGTTTCGTCCTCTGATTTCGTGTGCTGATTACCGCTTGTTTCCTGACTACCCTCCTGCCTGCTGTTTCTGTACCTCACTGCCCGATCCGGTTTTGACCTCTGCTTGTTTCTGATTACGTCTTTGCCTTCTGATTCTGTCCCTGTTCCGCAATTCCTGTTTGACTCTGCCTGACGACTACTCTCTCAGACTGCAGCCTTCCACAGGTAGTGATCTCCAGGGCCTTGTGTAATTCCAAATCCCTGTATAGAGGTTAAAGGGTTTCAGGGTTCTGGGGGTCCTGCTTGGTGAGTGGCTTCCCTTCTAGCCGGTCCATTACAGCTCGTCTGAGTCTGTGGATCCAGGCAGGTGTAACTCTCTTTCCAGAGTGGTCTCTGTCTTTTTCTGTCTATCTCTGACACATAAGCTTCGTATACTAACAGTTTATTTTGTTCCTATAGCAACCACTGACAGTTGCTATTAATAACTATACAGTGCTGGCCAAAAGTATTGGCACCCCTGCAATTCTGTCAGATAATACTCAGTTTCTTCTTGAAAATTATTGCAATCACAAATTCTTTTGTATTTCTAACTTCATTTATTTTGCTTGCAATGAAAAAACACAAAAGAGAATGAAACAAAAATCAGATTGATCATTTCACACAAAACTCCAATAATGGGCTAGACAAAAGTATTGGCACCCTTAGCCTAATACTTGGTTGCACAATCTTTAGCCAAAATAACTGCAAACAACCGCTTCGAGTAACCATCAATGAGTTTCTTACAATGCTCTGCTGGAATTTTAGACCATTTTTCTTTGGAAAACTGCTCCAGGTCCCTGAGATTTGAAGGGTGCCTTCTCCAGACTGCCATTTTGAGATCTCTCCACAGGTGTTCTATGGGATTCAGGTCTGGACTCATTGCTGGCCACTTTAGTAGTCTCCAGTGCTTTCTATCAAACCATTTTCTAGTGCTTTTTGAAGTGTCTTTTCGGTCATTGCCCTGCTAGAAGACCCATGACCTCTGAGGAAGACCCAGCTTTCTCACACTGGGCCCTACATTATGCTGCAAAATGTGTTGGTAGTCTTCAGACTTCATAATACCATGCACACAGTCAAGCAGTCCAGTGCCAGAGGCAGCAAAGCAACCCCAAAACATCAGGGAACCTCCGTCATGTTTGACTGTAGGGACAGTGTTCTTTTCTTTGAATGCCTCTTTTTTTTCCTGTAAACTCTATGTTGATGGCTTTTCCCAAAAAGCTCTACTTTTGTCTCATCTGACCAGAGAACATTCTTCCAAAACGTTTTAGGCTTTCTCAGGTAAGTTTTGAAAACTCCAGCCTGGCTTTTTTATGTCTCGGGTTAAGAAGTGGGGTCTTCCTGGGTATCCTACCATACAGTTCCTTTTCATTCAGACGCCGATGGATAGTACGGGTTGACACTGTTGTATAACATGCTATGGAGAAAAAGACATGGATCGCACATCCCAAAAATACATTGATCTAAAAGCCGCTAGGCAAAAATTTAAATAGAACATGAGGTTCTTAGTTACCATTCTGATCAGACTGTATTAAGCCCACTGCCACGTCACGGCGAACCTCTTGAGTGGGTCCCTAATCTAAAGCCTTTGTGGTGCGGCACTGTGCACCAACCACTGCTGCAGCGACAAAGCACCAGTAGGGCAAGCGACCCAGTGCCTCACAGCACCCATGCTGCAAGGCAAAGCCCCCAAGGCTCCAGGCCGCACTGCCCCACTGTCACGACACCACCACAACAGCGGCCACCGCACAGCACCAACACACAGTGAGAGAAGCTGCGCACTCACCTCCCACCGGCTCCCATGTGTGAACTGGGAGCAAAAAAGGCTGACCCCTCTTGCAGTCTCCTGCTGATTAAAAACACCTGTGCCAAATGGGGGGAGTGCAGATCCAAGCAAAAAACAGAGGGGGATAGACTGTTGTATAACATGCTATGGAGAAAAAGACATGGATCGCACATCCCAAAAATACATTGATCTAAAAGCCGCTAGGCAAAAATTTAAATAGAACATGAGGTTCTTAGTTACCATTCTGATCAGACTGTATTAAGCCCACTGCCACGTCACGGCGAACCTCTTGAGTGGGTCCCTAATCTAAAGCCTTTGTGGTGCGGCACTGTGCACCAACCACTGCTGCAGCGACAAAGCACCAGTAGGGCAAGCGACCCGGTGCCTCACAGCACCCATGCTGCAAGGCAAAGCCCCCAAGGCTCCAGGCCGCACTGCCCCACTGTCACGACACCACCACAACAGCGGCCACCGCACAGCACCAACACACAGTGAGTCTTTTTTGCTCCCAGTTTACACATGGGAGCCGGTGGGAGGTGAGTGCGCAGCTTCTCTCACTGTGTGTTGGTGCTGTGCATTGGCCGCTGTTGTGGTGATGTCGTGACAGTGGGGCAGTGCGGCCTGGAGCCTTGGAGGCTTTGCCTTGCAGCATGGGTGCTGTGAGGCGCCAGGTCGCCTGCCTTGCTGGTGCTTTGTCGCCGTGGCAGTGGTTGGTGCACAGTGCCGCACCATAAAGGCTTTAGATTAGGGACCCACTCAAGAGGTTCGCCGTGACGTGGCAGTGGGCTTAATACAGTCTGATCAGAATGGTAACTAAGAACCTCATGTTCTATTTAAATTTTTGCCTAGCGGCTTTTAGATCAATGTATTTTTGGGATGTGCGATCCATGTCTTTTTCTCCATGGCTTGTTGACACTGTTGTACCCTCGGACTGCAGGGCAGCTTGAACTTGTTTGGATGTTAGTCGAGGTTCTTTATCCACCATCCGCACAATCTTGTGTTGAAATCTCTCATCATTTTTTCTTTTCCTTCCACATCTAGGGAGGTTAGCCAAAGTGCCATGGGCTTTAAACTTCTTGATGACACTGCACACCGTAGACACAGGAACTTTCAGGTCTTTGGAGATGGACTTGTAGCCTTGAGATTGCTCATGCTTCCTCACACTTTGGATTCTCAAATCCTCAGACAGTTCTTTGGTCTTCTTTCTTTTCTCCATACTCAATGTGGTACACACAAGGACACAGGACAGAGGCTGAGTCAACTTTAATCCATGTCAACTGGCTGCAAGTGTCATTTAGTTATTGCCAACACCTGTTAGGTGCCATAGGTAAGTTACAGGTGCTGTTATTACACAAATTAGAGAAGCATCACATGATTTTTCAAACAGTGCCAATAGTTTTATCCACCCCCTTTTTTATGTTTGGTGTGGAATTATATCCAATTTGGCTTTATGAGACAATTTTTTTTTTCTTTCATTGAAAACAAAATAAATGAAGATAATAATACTAAAGAATTTGTGATTGCAATCATTTTCAAGAAGAAACTGAGTATTATTTGACAGAATTTCAGGGGTGCCAATACTTTTGGCCAGCACTGTAGCTCCCACCTCCATTCAGTTTAATGGCGGCAGGATTTTTGGAGAGTAATTGTAAAGCGCGGAGTTAAATTTTGCAGCTCAAACATAGTCTATGATGTTCCCCGGGTCACATGGAGTGTCTGTGCAAAATTTCGTGATTGTAAACGTGATGGTGCGGATTCCTTTAGAAAACATACACAAATACATACACACTCAGCTTTATATATTAGACTATCTGTAGTACCCAGGCGTTGCTCGGGATAGTAACTGTCTCTCTCCCAGTCTCTGTCTGTGTGTCGCTGTCTGTCTCTTTCCTTGTCTGTCTGTTTCTATCTCTCTGTATGTGCATCAGTCTGTCTCAATCTCTGTATCTTTCTGTCTGTCACTCTCTCTTTGCCTGGCTGTCTCTTTGCCTGGCTGTCTCTATTCCAGGGCTGTCTCTTTTCCAGGGCTGTCTGTTTGCCCAGTCTGTCTCTCTGTCTTTTTCTGTCTCTCTCTGTCTATCCTATCTTATACTAACAGTTTATTTTGTTCCATAGCAACCACTGACAGTTGCTATTTATAGCCTATAGCTCACAGCTCCATTCAGTTTAATGGCTGTAGGATTTTGTAGCGTAACTGGAAAGGACGGGGTTAAATTTTCCCGGCCAAACATAGTTTATGACGTTCCCTGAGTCACATGGAGTGTCTGTGCAAAATTTCGTGATTGTAAATGTGACGGTGCAGATTTCTTTAGCGGACATACATACACAGAGCTTTATATATTAGACTAGCTGTAGTACCCAGGCGTTGCCCGGGATAGTAACTGTCTCTCTCCCAGTCTCTGCCTGTGTGTCGCTGTCTGTCTGTCTCGCTATCTGTCTCTTTCCTTGTCTGTCTGTTTCTATCTCTGTCTGTATTTGCATCAGTCTGTCTTAATCTCTGTATCTGTCTGTCTCTCTGTCTCTTTGCCCGCGCTGTCTCTTTGCCCGCTCTGTCTCTTTGCCCGCTCTGTCTCTTTGCCCGCTCTGTCTCTTTGCCCGCTCTGTCTCTTTGCCCGCTCTGTCTCTTTGCCCGCTCTGTCTCTTTGCCCGCTCTGTCTCTTTGCCCGCTCTGTCTCTTTGCCCGCTCTGTCTCTATCCGTCGCACCACCGACATCTTTTTACCTCACACATAAGCTTGTTATACTAACAGTTTATTTTGTTCCTATAGCAACAACTGACAGTTGCTATTTATAGGCTGCAGCTCCCAGCTCCATTCAGATTAATGGAGGCAGGATTTTTGTAGAGTAACTGGAAAGCACGGGGCTAAATTTTCCTGCCCAAACAGTCTATGACGTTCCCTGGGTCACATGGAGTGTCTGTGCCAAATTTCGTGATTGTAAATGCGACGGTGCGGATTCCTTTAGCGGACATACATACACACATATATACACACACACACTCAGCTTTATATATTAGATATACACATACATACAAATAAATATATTTATATAGACATGCATACATATATGTATCCATATCTATCTATATTATATATATACACACACACATATATATATATATTATATATACACACACACATACATACATACATACATACATACATACATACACACACATATATTTATATACACATACATACACATAGATAGATATATATAGATATATCTATCTCTCTCTCGCTCTATCTATATATATATATATTATATAAGACATTCCCCGATAATAAGACCTAGCAGGAGTTTTCAGAGATGCTTTAATATAAGACATCCCTTGAAAATCAGACCTAGCC
Source organism: Anomaloglossus baeobatrachus (assembly GCF_048569485.1). Taxonomy (NCBI): domain Eukaryota; kingdom Metazoa; phylum Chordata; class Amphibia; order Anura; family Aromobatidae; genus Anomaloglossus; species Anomaloglossus baeobatrachus. The sequence goes on along the minus strand of NC_134358.1, from coordinate 356,291,321 downwards.
ACAGTCAATAATGAAGTGTCATCCAGCGGTAAAAAAGTTAAAGACACTGCAGGACACTTCATTATAGACACCAACAACCACTAAGGCACTAAAGAAAGAAAAGAGAAGACCCCCGATCATACTCACCAGACGCCGGAGCAGGTGAGCGCATCAAGGTCCTGCGGCAGAACACACACACACACACACACACACACACACACACACACACAATCAGATCACATACACGCACACTACAGATCTCATCCACACACTCACCATATCCAACGATATCGCTTGCTACTCGGTGGCGATACTGTGCAGTGCAGTGAGCTTCCAGGACTTGCCGGAGGATCACATGGCCGGAAGCATGTGGTATCTCTGGATGTTGTTAATGTGCGCGCGCGATTGTACCGGTATGTGTGACATCGTGAGTGTGCGTGAGTGTATGAGATCGGATGTGTGCGTGTATGCTGTCTGATGTGTGAGTGTGTGTGTGAGTATGCGATCGGACCTGTGAGTGTCAGCAGGAGGCAGAGGACGGCGGCGTGCAGCACAGCTGCTGGGAGCGCACACCAGAGAGCACAGGGAGGAATGATGTGAAAGAGGTGTGTGTGTGTGTGCTCGCTGTCTGATCTGTGACTATGTTCTGATGTGTGAGTGTCGGCCAGATGAATGGGAGCACAGCTGCTGGGAGATCACATGGAGAAATGATCTGGAATGTGATGTGTGTGTGTGTGTGTGTGTGTGTGTGTGTGTGTGTGTGTGTGTGTGTGTGTGTGTGTGTGTGTGTGTGTGAGAGAGAGAGTGTGTGTGTGTGTGAGAGTGTGTGTGAGAGAGAGAGAGAGATCTGATGTATGCAAGTGTCAGTCAGATGTAGGGGAGCACAGCTGCTGGGAGATCATAGGAAGGAATGATGTGGAATCTCTGTGTGTCTGTATGAGTATGAGTGAGTGTGATGTGATCTATGAGAGTGTCAGCCAGACGCAGGGCAGTCGTGCAGCACACCTGCTGGGAGATCACAGGAGGATCTGGGAGCCATACAGACGCCTGGGGCTGGTAAGTATGACGATCCTGGGAAGGGGGGCAGGGGTCTGCTTTTTGTGGGGGTTAAACTTACCCCCAACCACGTCTCCTCGAGTATAAGACACCCCCTGAAAATAAGACCACACCCCCTGAAAATAAGACCTAGTGCTTTTTTCAGGGCAAAAAAAAATATAAGACCGTGTCTTATTTTCGGGGAAACAGGGTATGTCATAACAGTTAGCCATTAGGACGTATACCCCCCGAAATGGTGGCACTGCTAAATACACCTCATCCTGCATAAGACAGGCCCTTATACAGCTAAACCAATGACTAAATGGTGTCTTTGGAAATTACTAATGAAAAAAACTTAAAAGACATGTGTGGGTATTATAGGGTTTTTTCCAGTGAAAACAAAATTATGATGCATCTACAGGTGATAAATTATTAATCGGTGAGGGTCAAACCACTAGGAACTGACCCAATCTGCAGTAAGGTGATTTTTTTCTTGTATCCCAGTTAGTATAGATTAGTAGGGTGCATGCAGACAGCCAATCCATTCATTGTTCACAAAACTGAGTGCACAGCTTGGCCGTCCCATATGGAATGGAGTGATTGGCAGTTGCACAGGGATAAAAGTGCCCCATTCTGCCAATCAGTTTGGGTCATGGCAGTCAATGCCCACAAATCAAAAAGGTATTATCTATCCTGTGCATAGAATGTAGCTTTAAAGGTCAAATTATGCCTAGCTCTAAAGGGATTAAAACAATTGCACAAAATTATTTGCATGATTTAAGTCTATACGACAGTCTTAGCTAGATAACACAATCAAGAAAAAGTGAAACAATTATTAAACAAGTTACACATTTTATTAATTAAAATTTTCACAATCAATAAAATTTTATATGGAGCCAGAAACAAAATATACTGAAAACTTGGGACTACACAAATCACACAGTCCAATATATAGAGAAGACCAAATGTCTATAAGCAGTAGTGGATACAACTGTCCACTAGATGGTAGTGCTATACACTAAGCACTCTGGCTTCAAAAGAGGAGATGAATAAAACGTTTTTAATTTATAGCAAATACACAATAAGGTAGTCATAACATTAATTTAGTGTGTGGTCTATAGATAATAATTAGTGGTGTGCAGTATTAAAGTGGCGACATTAATGCAGATACAAAGAGCGAAAAGTACATCAAAGCAATAAACCTTTATACCAACCACTAGATCATAAATAGTCCAGGCTGGTCAGGATAAGACCCCTTCGAAAACCTGAGGTCTTATCCTGACCACCCTGGACTGTCTGATATAGTGGTTGATATAAAGGTTTATCTACTTCGATTTATTTTCTTTGTATCTGCATTACTGTCACTACTTTAATACTGCACACCACCACTTATCTATAGACCACACATTAAATTCATGTTTTGACCACCTATTATGTATTTGTCCTTTGGCTATAAATAGAAACGTTTTATTCCTCTGCTCTCTGGAAGCCAGAGTGCTTAGTGTATAGCACTGCCATCTAGTGGACAGTTGTATCCACTACTGCTTATAGACCTTTGGTCTTCTCTATATATTAGACTGTGATTTGTTTAGTCCCAAGTTTCCAGTACATTTTATCAACAAGTGGGACATAATTGTTAAGTTAAACAAAATTTTTGTTTATTTTAAACCTTTTTTAACCCCTTAACGACCGCGGGCATCTTACGTCCTAGCGGTCATAGTGTTACTGCCCGCGGTGTGCTACTGGCAACTTGCAGCGATCGGCGCACATCTTAGTTAATTTTTAAAGCTGAGATGTGTACCTGCTAGGCACGAGAAGAATAGATATCTGCTTGTGCCGTTTAACCCCTTAAATGGCGCTGTCAATATGTGACAGTGCCATTATAATGGCATCGGCAGTAAACCTTCTCTCACCGGCCGAAACTGGAAGTCAAGTGACGTGACCACATGACTTCCGGTGGTTGTCATGGTAGCACAGGGTAATGTGATGACTCCTGTAGCTCACATGACTCACTTTCTGATTCACCCGGGCGAGAGGTGGGTGAGACATGAAATGAGCATTTCTGCTGTTTACAGCTGTGTAGCTGTGATCAGCAGATATGGCAGAGCGATCAGATTGCTGATCTATATAGTCCCTTAGGAGGACTAGTAAAATAAAAAAAACCTAAAAAGTTCAAATCACTCCCCTTTGTCCCCATTGAAAATTAAAGGGTTAAAAAAATAAAAAATATACACATATTTGGCATCGCCGTGTTCAGAAATTCCCGATCAAAATATAAAATCAATTAATCTGATCGGTAAACGGCGTAGCATCAAAAAAAATCCAAACGCCAAAATTACGTTTTTATGTCACCACAAATTTTGCGCTAAATGCAATAATAGGCGATGAGAGCGTAGCATCTGCGCAAAAATGGTACCATTAAAAACGTCAGCCTGAGACGCAAAAAATAAGCCATCACTGAGCCATAGATCCCGAAAAATGAGACCACTACGGGTCACGGAATATGGCGCAAAACGTGCGCCACTTTTTTTTGGACAAACGTCTGATTTTTTTAACCCCTTAAATAAAAGTAAACTTATACATGTTTGCTGTCCATGAACTGATACCGACCTCAGACATCACACCCACACATCAGTTTTACCATATAGTTAACACAGTCAATAAACTATTCAAAAACAATAGTGCTATCACATTTCAGTTGTTTGCAATTTTTCCGCACTTGGAATATTTTTGCCATTGTTCAGTACACTATATGGTAAAGCTTATGGTTTCATTTAAAAGCACAGCTCGTTCTGCAAAAAATGAGCCCTCACATGTCCTTATTGACTGAAAAATAAAAAAAGTTACGTGTCTCGAAAGAAAGAAAAATGGCAAAAAAACCCCGGAAAGTGAAAAATCAGCCGGTCGTGAAGGGGTTAAAAATAAATAACTGACAAGTGGGGCGTGCAATATTATTCGTCCCCATTATTTTCAGTGCAGCAAACTCACTCCAGAAGTTCATTGAGGAGTTCTGAATGATCCAATGTTGTTCTAAATGACGGATGATGATAAATATAAGCCACCTGTGTGTAATGAAGTCTCAGTATAAATGCACCTGCTCTGTGATAGTCTCAGTGTTCTGTTTAAAGCGCAGAGAGCATCACGAAAACCAAGGAACACAACAGGCAGGTCCATGATACTGTTGTGCAGAAGTTTAAAGCCGGATTTGGTTACAGAAAGATTTCCAAAACTTTAAAACATCCCAAGGAGCACTGTGCAAGCGATCATATTGAAATGGAAGGAGTATCATACCACTTCAAATCTACCAAGACCTGGCCATCCCTCAAAACTTTAATCTTAAACAAGGAGAAGACTGGTCAGAGATGCAGCAAAGAGGCCCATGATCACTCTGGATGAACTGCAGAGATGAAACCAAAATCGAACATTTTGGGAACAATACCAAACGATATCTTTGGCATAAAAGCAACACAGCTCATCACCCTGAACACACCATCCCCACTGTCAAACATGGTGGTGGCAGTATCTTGGTTTAGACCTGCTTTTCTGCAGCAGGGACAGGGGAGATGGATAAAATTGATGGGAAGGTGGATGGAGCCCAATACAGGACCATTCTTGAAGAAAACCTGTTGGAGTCTGCAAAAGACCTCAGACTGGGATGGAGATTTGTCTTTCAACAAGACAATGATCCCAAACATAAAGCAAAATCTACAATGGAATGGTTCACAAATAAAAGTATCCAGGTGTTAGAATGGCCAAGTCAAAGTCCAGACCTGAATACAATCGAGAATCTGTGGAAAAAGCTGAAAAATGCTGTTCACAAACGCTTTCTATCCAACCTCACTCATCTCCAGCTGTTTGCAAAAAAAGAATGGGCAAGAATTTCAGACTGTCAGGACTCTGGTTTTTCGGTTTATCCTTTTTGGGCTTTTTGCCCTTTTCCAAGATGGTGTCATCTGCTTCATTCTTCTCCATGTGTTCTGCATTCTCTTGGCTTTTTAATTCCAGTCCAGCCTCTAGTCCTCTGCTTAAGTATTCTGCCTGGTTTCCTCCTAGTGGTGTCTCAAGTTTCTCCATCTACCCCAGCAAAGTCTGTGTGAGCCTGTTGCAGCTCATCAGAGGTTCTGACAACTACTGCCCTCCTGTTGCTTCCTGCTTCTGATGCCTAGCCCATGCTGCGGTTCTTGCCTGATCTGCCTTGTTTTCACGCAAGCCAGATTGCTCTACTTGTTTTTTGGACACTCGCAAAATGCTCTGCTACTTGTTTTTTGGACACTCGCAAATTGCTCTGTTGTTTTTTGGACACTTGCAAATTGCTCTGCTACTTGTTTTTTGCACTTGTTTATCACGTGTGTTACAATATAAACTTTATTATCACCTATAAACTGGATTCAGTTGTGTAATTGCTCCACGCAAAGAGATTCCTGAGTAGTCTATTATAAATTGTTACAGGATACTCAAGCCTAAAAAAAAAGGAGTCTGCTGGAGCAATGGCTACTGAACCTAAATTAGAGCAGGTGTTCTCGATGATTAGATCACTGCAGAAAGATATGCAAAGTCTGCAGAGCAAAGTTGGAGCCATTGAACACAATGGGCAAGGGTTTGCACAATCTTTACAGGACCTGAGTACACGAATGGGGGATCAGGAAAACAAACTTGCTGGTTTAGAGTCTCGGTCCGGACAGGCTTTTCGGGACATAAATAAGCAAATGGCAACACAAGTAGCATCTCCCTCTGGGTCTCTGCCACCAGCTGGATTACCCAAGTTGCCACCGTTCAGATTTAATTTAGATCGCGACAAATTTCGTGCATTTGTGAATCAATGTCTGTTATATTTTGATGTACATGCTGACCGTTTTCCTACTGATAGATCCAAAGTGTTGTGTATAATTATGCTGCTCAACTGACGAGCGCTTGCCTGGGCGAATCCGATGATCGAGTTTCGTGATCCACGGTTAAATAATTTGGATGAATTTCTAGCCACTATGGCATTAATGTTTGATGACCCTAACCGCCGTGCCACTGCTGAAACAGCCTGTTTATCTTTGCGCCAGGGTAAACGTTCAGTTACTGAATATGCTACTGAATTTAGGAGGCTAGTAGTGGATACTAATTGGGATAGTAATGCACAATTGCCTATTTTTAGGAAAGGTCTGTCTAGCATTATAAAGGATGACTTAGCCCACTCAGAGTCACCACAAGAACTAGAAACGTTTAAATCAACATTGTGTACGCATAGACATTCGCCTTACTGAGCGTAGGCAGGAGAAGATGGCTGTATTTAATCGTATGTCTAACTTTTTCATTCCTCCCAAGGAATCTGCAGGTAAAACATCTCGGGAGGCGGAGAAGGTGCCCATGCAGACTGACTCAGTGCAGAGGCGTGAAAGTATTGAGCGCCGGGAGCACCGACTCCAGGAAGGTCTGTGCTTATACTGCGGCCAATCTGACCACTTCTTAATTAACTGCCCTAAGTGGCCTAACAAAATAGTAGCAGCAGTAGGGGAATTTGAAAACTGTGATGATGAATCTGACGCCTCAGAATGTAGCCTGCCGTTAAATGCTATATTTCACGCTCTTTCTGTGGCTACACCTCCCAGGGAGCTGAAGGAAAGGAACTCTCACTGTTCTCTCTCAATTAAGATATCATGTTCAGGACAGTGAATTTCCAGTGCTGCTATGATTGACTCTGGCGCAGGGGGTAACTTTATGGATATTTCGTTTGCCAAGGAACATGGTATTGAGTATACAGATTGAGGTACAACAAAAAGGTTCTCCAAATACCATGGAAACAGTGGATGGGTCACCCTTAATTTCTGGGCCAGTAGACCAGGAGACTGTACCTCTAACCATTTTATTGGGGCCAAATCATCAGGAGCAGATTTCCTTCTTGTTAATCTCTTGTCCTCATTTCGCTGTGATTCTAGGCATCCCTTGGTTGCGTTCTCAGAATTCAACCATTAACTGGGAGACCAAGGAGATAACCTTCCCAACAAGGAGCAATTCAGCCATCTGTGAAGCAATCTCAGAGTCTCCGGATTTGAAACCTCCTGTACAGGTATCTACGTTACCTTCTGTGTATAAAGAATTTTCTGACATTTGTGACAAGAAATACACTGATCAGCTCCCTCCACAAAGGCATTATGACTGTCCTATTGAGTTGCTTCCAGGGGCAGCTATTCTTTTTAGTCATGTTTACCCTTTGGCAGCACCTGAGCTACAATCCCTGAAGGACTATATTGATGAAAACTTGGCTAAGGGCTTCATACGCCCTTCTTCATCACTAGCAGTGGCACCTATCTTTTTTGTCAAAAAAAAGATGGGACCCTCAGGCCCTGTATCGACTATCGGGAACTCAATAAGGTGACCATCCAGAATAGTTATCCTTTGCCTTTGATTCCTGAATTATTGGAGAGAGTCAGTCATGCCAAGGTATTCTCTAAGTTGGATCTTTGCGGGGCTTATAATTTGGTTCGTATCCGCCCCGGGAATGAGTGGAAGACAGCATTTAGATGTCGGTATGGATATTTTAATATCTTGTGATGCCCTTTGGGCTTTCTAATGCCCCTGCAACATTTCAACATCTTGATAATGACATTTTTAGAGATTTACTGGACCAGTTTGTGGTAATCTATTTGGACGATATTTTAATTTTTTCTGACTCTTTACAGGAACATGAAGAGCATGTAAAATCTGTCTTGAAATGTCCGAAAGAAAACCATCTTTATATCAAGCTGGAGAAGTGGGAGTTCCATCGTTCTGAGATACAATTCTTAGGTTATGTCATCTCTCCTCAGGAGCTGAACATGGAATCCAGTAAAATTCAGCCAATCCTGGATTGGCTGGTACCCAGAAACGTTAAGAGATTCAACAATTTATTGGCTTTGCAAATTTCTATAGACGTTTTATTAGAAATGTTTCAGAGATTGTTTGTCCCATCACTTCGTTGACTAAAAAGGAGAAACCCTTTAAGTGGTCATTACAGGCTCAGGAAGCTTTTGGTCGGCTTAAGACCTGTTTCCTCTCGGCGCCACTGTTGATCCACCCGGACCCAGCTCATCCCTTCATCGTGTAAGTGGACGCTTCTGATCATGCTTTGGGGGCCATTCTATCCCAAAGAACTGGAGAGAAGGGTCTGCTACACCCTTGTGCTTTCTTTTCTCGTAGACTTTCCCCTGCAGAAAAGAACTATGATGTAGGAGACAAGGAAATGCTGGCTATTATGCCGCTTTCAAGGAGTGGAGGCACCATCTGCAGGGAGCCGCACAACCGGTCATAGTGCTGACTGACCACCGCAATTTAGAGTTCCTAAGATCCACTAAATGTCTGTCTCCTAGTCAGGCTCGTTGGAATTTATTTTTAAATCAATTTAATTTTGTTATCTCGCACCGTCCAGGTTCTCGTAATGGGAAGGCTGATGCTTTATCCCGAATCCATGCTGTGGATTCCGTACCTGGAGCCCCAACCAAGATCATTCTATCTGATGCCAGCTTCATCGGAGTGATCCACGATCAGGACTTGTGGAAGGAGATCAAGGAGGCCCATGATGGTGATGTATTTCTGGCTACTCCACCCATTGACCGCAATCTAGTCCTTAAGGGTGGCATGTGGTTCCGAGAGCGACGTAGTTACATTCCTGAGGCTGTCCAACTGCAGATTCTCAAGTTGGTCCATGACTCCAAGTTGGCTGGTCATAGGGGGGTACAGAAGACACAAGAGTTCTTAAGCAGATTTTTCTGGTGGCCGACTTGCCTGAAGGAAGTTAAAGACTATGTTCTCTCTTGTGAGGTCTGTGCTCATTTTAAGACTCCTCGTGCTTCTCCTACAGGTCTTCTTCAACCACTGCCTATTCCATCCCGCCCTTGGGGGTCTATCTCTATGGACTTCATTGTGGCGCTGCCTACATCAGGTGGCATGACTGCGATCCTGGTGGTGGTTGATCGCCTGACTAAGGCTGCTCATTTTGTTCCATGTGCTGGCCTCCCCTCAGCTAAGGATACAGTAAACTTGGTCATTCAGAACGTTTTTCGGCTGCAATGGGTTCCGGATGAGATCATCTCGGACCGAGGAGTACAGTTTACCTCTAGATTCTGGAAGGGGTTTTGTTCTGCACTGAATATTAAGGTCTGTCTTTCTTCCGCGTTTCACCCTCAGACGAACGGTCAAACGGAACGTACCAATCAGACTCTGGAACAATACTTACGGTGCTACATCAGCCATCTTCAGGATGATTGGTTGGAGTTACTTCCGCTAGCTGAATTCTCCTACAACAACTCTCAAGAGTGCCTCTAGTAAGGTAACACCTTTCTTTGACAATCTGGGTTACCATCCAAGTATGCTGCCTAGGTCTCCGGTTCCGGCAGTGGAGGAGAGGTTGACTTCTTTGAGACAAAATCTAGAGGTTTTGAAGGAGTCTCTGACCGCAGCTCAAGAACGTTACAAGAGAGCAGCTGATAGATTCCGGAAACCAGCACCCATGTTCAAGGTGGGAGACTCTGTGTGGTTGTCCACTAAGAATCTGAAATTAAACGTTTCTTCTCGGAAACTCGGACAGAAGTTCATTGGTCCTTTCAAGATCAGTGGTATCGTGAGCTCTGTGGCCTGTCATCTAAAGCTGCCTAGGACCATGAAGGTACACCCGTTTTTTCATGATTCTTTGTTAAAATCTGTGTCTCCCAATACCTTCCAGGGACGTGTTGTGCCTCCTCCGCAACTTGTGATGATTGATGGGCAAGAGCAATTTGTGGAGGAGGAGATTATTGATTCTAGGATTCGCAGGAATCGGCTGCAGTATCTAATCAGATGGCAGGGGTATCCCCCTGAGGAAGACTCTTGGGAACCTGTGGATAACATCAGTGCCCCTCAGAAGATTGCTCATTTCCACCAGCGATTCCCTGAAAAACCGGGTCCAGGATCGTCCTGAGGCCGCTTCTAAGGGGGGAGTAATGTCAGGACTCTGGTTTTCCTGTTTATCCTTTTTGGGCTTTTTGCCCTTTTCTAAGATGGTGTCCCCTGCTTCATTCTTCTCCATGTGTTCTGCATTCTTTTGCCTTTTTAATTCCAGTCCAGCCTCTAGTCCTCTGCTTAAGTATTCTGCATGGTTTCCTCCTAGTGGTGTCTTAAGTTTCTCCATCTACCCCAGCAAAGTCTGTGTGACTCGCCTGTTGCAGCTCAGAGGTTCTGCCAACTTATGCCCTCCTGTTGCTTCCTGCTTCTGATGCCTAGCCCCTGCTGCAGTTCTTGCCTGATCTGCCTTGTTTTCACGTAAGCCGGATTGCTCTGCTACTTGTTTTTGGACACTTACAAATTGCTCTGTTACCTGTTTTTTGGACACTTGCAAATTGCTCTGCTACTTGTTTTTTGCACTTGTTTATCACGTGTGTTACAATATAAACTTTATTATCACCTATAAACTGGGTTCAGTTGTGTAATTACTCCACGCAAAGAGATTCCTGAGTAATCCATTATAATTGTTACACAGACTCTCGATGTGCAAAACTGATAGACACATACCGCAAGTGACTTGTGCTGTAATCGCAGCAAAAGATGGCGCAACAAAGTATTAACTTAAAGGGGGCCGAATAATATTGCACACCCCACATTTCAGTTATTTTTTTAAAATGTTTAAAATAAACAAATTTCGTGCCACTTCACAATTGTGTACCACTTGTTGTTGATTCTTCAACATTAATTTACATTTTTTTTATCTTTATGTTTTAAGCCTGAAATGTGGGTAAAGGTTGACAAATTCAAGGGGGCCGAATACTTTCGTAAGGCACTGTATAGTGGCCTATAGGTATTTATGTTCAATCTATTTTTATTAAAGTTGATTTTCATTATTACAAAAATAATCAGGCTTGAAAATTACAAACATTAACAGAAAGGTCCATGACCTAAACAAAGAATGGTAGTATATCAGTTTGTTGAATATGTAAATAACAAAGGACACGAGTCACATCCAAACAATCAGGACCAAACAAAAAGTTCAACATGGTCTTGTCCGAGTGAGTCTGTCCATGGTAAGAAATGAAGTGTCAATTACAAACCATTTGATTAAAGCATTTCACTAAAACAAAAAAATGTACATGCCTTCGAGGAAGGTTAATAACTTCAGGAAGAAAATAGATATACCTAAGAGGAAAGAGCAGCGAGATATAAAAGAAAGGAAAGAGAGGAAAAAAAAAAAGGAATGTGAGAGGATGGGGAGGGGGAAGGTGGGGAAGGAAGTCAGGTGGGGAAGTGTGACCAAGGAAGAAAGAAATCTGTGGCTCACTTGTTTCACAACGCAAATCCAAACGGGAGCGATGTTGTTTACAGCAGTACTCAGGGGCCTACTGAAAGATCTTGTGAAAGTCAGGGGAATCATGAAAAAGAACCCACTCACTCCAAGTCTTACAAAACTTATCCCCGCACCCGGATTGGTCCGCAGAGAGCTCCTGCCTATAGGTATTTAATGTTAGATAACCGTTCACTCTGAACACATGTGCTTACAGCAAATACAGCCCATTATATAAAACAACGGGCCACATGTATAAGTGGCATCATTTTTACCAATGTGAAAGTCCGGCTCATCATTTAAAGTATTTCTTGTCTGATGAATCAGTCACAACATACATCACTACCAGGTTGCATGTCATGTGTCTAAATGTCCCCAAGCTGTAAGCCACCAACTTTTTGCTTTATAGTAAGATATTATACTTCAATAAAATGCACTAAATAAAAAGTACAAATACAATGAAGCAAATACTCCCTGCGCGCTCCCTAGGCCCCATTGGAATTTGCTCTACATTTTGCAAAACAAAATTTATTGGTTTTGATGAGCCAGGTTTAAAAACATAGATATAGAAAAATCTCATTATTCTGACTAAGCTTTTTACCAATATATAAGCTTTTTACTAAATATTTTTCTGTCTATGAGCTTCTTACCAAGAAAATAAACATTGCTAACAAGTCTCTGCGTCTTATAGTATACAATGGAGTCCAACAGCAGCGCCCATATACCTCTTCCCTGATTGTTTCCTTGAAAAAACTGAGCATTGGATCAACATTTCACTTTACCTACGGAATGAGGAGGGCAGAAAGGGAAGCTGAACATACCTTATCACCGGGAATGTCGGGCCAATCTAGCCATTTGTAATCATTGAGAAGATACTTGCACACTGTGCCATGCCACCTTATATTCAACATGACTACACCCCTATCACCCTCCAGTGTTCATTTTATGATCCAAGGGTTAACTGTAGACCTATATGTAAACTACATTAGAAGTGCTTGTAGGAGTAAAAAGTGAATCCAGTACAATAAGGGCAGTGATCAGATCACCAGAAAATGGCCACTTGATTATGTAAAAAAAAAAATATATATATTCCTGTGAATTGTAGACTGAAGGACCATCAGGGAAGATTTAACAACTATGATTTTTTTTTCCTAAGATTCTGGGATCTAAATCTAGGAGCATCCTATACTCGGTTTATAGCTAGGATAATACTCCATTACTAATAGAATCATACTCTTACCTTAGAGCGCATTGTATCCCTGTGTCATCACCATAGGCCGCATACATCAAGTCCATTTCATCAGGCTTGAGATCAGTGAAGAGAGTATTATTCTGTAAGGACAGAGCTGTACTGGTGCTGTTAAGAAATGTGACTACAAAACACAAATATACATAAGCACACAATTACACTACAGAACAAGCAAATTAGTGTATAGTGACCCGCGTATTCAACTTCAGGACAGTTTATACAAGAACAATTTAATAAAGGTGAAATACAGTTTTCGATCTTAATAAGTATAATGACATAACATACGGAAGGCAACCCGTATTTGACCTGATATTGTGCACCCATTGACTTGCATTGTGCGAGTTGAATCCAGCATACAAATCAAAGTAGCGCATGTTGCGGCATTTAACATGCAGACCATCAGTAGGTATGTAAAAAGAGTCAAGTGAAGCACCACATTGGCTTGCACTGGTCCTTGTGCGATCCGTATGTTGTAAGTTTTCTAGATGGACATTTAAAATGCTCATCTGAACAAGCCCTTAGAGTACATTGTCTACTTCAATCTAGCAAATGACAATCATATGTAAAAAGAATCTGTCACCCCGCTTTGACTGTTTTAAGCTATTACTATGGGCATACAGGTAATGGGATGGTGAAAGAAGTCTAACCTGAATGCCCATAGTGGAAGCTTTGTTCCAAAAATTTAACCATAGATCACCATATGCAAATTAGCCTACCAGACTACTGGGTGTTGTACTTTGGCTATTGGGCGTTGTGCTTCCCAGGATGAAATCCCCGCTTCCCTGCTTCATTAAACCTTCCTGTCACCCCTTCTCTGCGTCATAGTGTGTCTGTGATGCTTTTAAATGTGGGCAAATACCACGCGTGTGCAGTCTTCTTCAGCCTGAGTTCGTGGCCCTCACTTTCTCCCCCATTAAATCTACTGCGCATGTGCCAGGAAGTCAGCAGCGCTTCTTTTATCAGTGCGCTATTTAAAGCTGTCCTCCTGACTTCCTCCCTCTCTGCCTGCAGGATCGCCCAAGAGTGTGTGTGTGTGTGTTTGTTTTGTCCATGAATGTGTATATACAGCTCTAGCAAAAATTAAGAGACCACTGCAAAATGTTCACTTTCTGATTTTTCTCTTTATAGGTATATTTTTGAGTAAAATGTAAATTGTTCTTTTATTCTATAAAACTACTGACAACGTCTCTGAATTTCCAAGCAATACATTTTGTATTTATTTTCTGATCATGAGAAATGGTCAAAATAACAAAAAATATGCATTGCTTTCAGACCTCAAATAATACAAAGAAAACAAATTCATAATCATTTATAAACAACAATACTAATAATGTTTTACCTCAGGACGAGTTCAGAAATCAATATTTTGTGGAATAACCATGATTTTAAATCACAGCTTTCATGCGTCTTGGTATGCTTTCACCAGACTGTCACACTGCTTTTGGGTGACCTTATGCCACTCCTGGCCAGTAGAATGAGCTATATCTGGTTGGAATTCAGCTGACCCTGGAATCCACATGTAGAGAAGCTGATTTTTATAAACTGTGCAGTGGTCTCTTCATTTTTGCCAGAGCTGTATATGTGTGTTTCCGTGTGTATGTATCTATGTAAAAAATTTTTTTGGCCACTTTGAACTAATGGATTAGTCATGGGGGTGTCTACTAGACGCACACCCATTACTAAATACCAGGGTTTGCTGCCAAATGACAATCCCAGCTGTCATCAACCTCCCAATTATTACCCCATTTGCCACCGCCCCAGGGCAACGGGAAGAGCTGGATTCAGCACCAGAATTGGTCCTTCTAATGGATGGGCTACTTCTGGGGCGGTTGTGAGCTGCTATTGTTAGGCTGGAAAGGGGAAAATAACCATGGCACTTCCCACCATAATAATATGAACCCTCAGTTGTCTGCTGTACCTTGGCTGGTTTTAGAAAAATTGGGGGGATCCCTCATCATTTCCTTTTTTAAATAAATAAATAAATAAAATAAAAAAAACAAAAACAAACAAACATGTGTGATCCGCTGTATTATTCATAACCAGCCAAGGTACAGCAGAGAGCTAAGAGTTGCAGCCTGCAGCTGCTGCTGTTCCTGTTCTGTATATGAAAACTGAAGGGGACCACAAATCATTTTTCTTTTACAAATTATTTTACTAAATACCTGTACAAGTGCGCTCTCTGTCTTTGTTCTCTTCTTTCTATCTAGCTAATGTATTATTTTTCTGGCTTTGCACATCTCAAGCGTTTTTTTTCCGGTAACGGTACAAAATGGACCATGCAACATGTGGTTTTTTTTTACATGAATGTACAGTACAGACCAAACGTTTGGACACACCGTCTCTTCTCTAGAACAACTGTTAAGAGGAAGCTTTGTGCAGCAGGCCCTTCATGGTAAAATAGCTGCTAGGAAACCACTGCTAAGGACAGGCAACAAGCAGAAGAGACTTGTTTGGCCTAAAGAACACAAGGAATGGACATTAGACCAGGGGAAATCTGTGCTTTGGTCTGATGAGTCCAAATTTGAGATCTTTGGATCCAACCAGCGTATCTTTGTAACAGGTGAACGGATGGACTCTACATGGCTGGTTCCCACCGTGAAGCATGGAGGAGGAGGTCTGATAGTGTGGGGGTGCTTTGCTGGTGACACTGTTGGGGATTTATTCAACATTGAAGGCATACAGAACCAGCATGCCTACCACAGCATCTTGCAGTGGCGTGCTATTCCATCCGGTTTGCGTTTAGTTGGACCATCATTTATTTTTCAACAGGACAACGACCACAAACACACCTCCAGGCTGTGTAAGGGCTATTTGACTAAGAAGGAGAGTGATGTGGTGCTACGCCAGATGACCTGGTCTCCACAGTCACTAGACATAAACCCAATCGAGATGGTTTGGGGTGAGCTGGACCGCAGAGTGAAGGCAAAAGGGCCAACAAGTGCTAAGCATCTATGGGAACTCCTTCAAGACTGTTGGAAAACCATTTCCGGTGACTACCTCTTGAAGCTCACCAAGAGAATGCCAAGAGTGTGCAAAGCAGTAATCAAAGCAAAAGGTGGCTACTTTGAAGAACCTAGAATATAAGACATATTTTCAGTTGTTTCACACTTTAAGTATTTCATTCCACGTGTTTTAATTTATAGTTTTGATGCCTTCAATGTGAATCTACAATTTTCAGAGTCCTGAAAATAAAGAAAACTCTTTGAATGAGAAGGTGTGTCCAAACTTTTGGTCTGTACTGTATTTATGGGGCCTAAGAACAGATCTGTTAAGGTATTTTCCAAAATGGATCACTTTTACCCCAATCCATTTGCATTTTTAACGGATCCATTAGGAAACATAATTTTCGTGGTCCGTTTCTTACATTAGGGTTCACTCACATCTGCCTGTAAAATATAGCTCCGTTGTTACTCCTCAATTGTCTTGGATTGAGATGCGTCATTCTGTATGTCATGTGAGTGCATTTATTCGCTACTCGCACAGATAGTACAGTATTTGGGTTACTTGTTATATTGCGAGTTTTTGTGTACTTGCTTCGTTACATTCTTATGTCCTGCCCAGCAGGTTTGGCGCCTAATTTGCAGCCACTAAACATGCTGGACTTCTGAACCAATTACAGTAATGCCATGCAGTATTATAAAAGCCCTTCCGCCACCATTTTGCGCATATTGCATCTGGAGCCAGTGTTGTATCACTATAGGGACAGAGTGAACAGCTGCTAGGGAGTGTTTAGGCCTCTTAACACAAAAGCCCTTTTCAGGGCTACCTGCAGTGTATAGGCCAGTGTAGTGTAGGGAGGGACAGGTTTTCGAGAACAGAGATTAAAGGAGCATGTCACTACCTACATAGTACCAGAATACAATAGCTCCTATAAGAGCTGAAACCACTGAACAAAATCACAGTAGAGGGAGGGAGATATTGTGGATTAGGTAGGAAATCAGGACCTGTTTGCACAATATTTAGGGGTCACAGCTTGGCTTGTACTCCTCTGATGAAGTGATAACACGAAACATACATTAGGGGGCCACCTGTGGAGGTGATTTACAGTGGTAATGTATTCACTTCAATTGTATTAGGCTGGGAAATATTTACTGTGACTGCTCTGGACACAGCAGGGTGGAATTCAGTAATCTTATCTTAATGGGATTACCCTTGATTCTGGTTTATTTTTTTCTGCATTCCCCCTTGTCTTTTGTCCTAGAATTTATTTGGCTGGGTACATTAAACAATGTATATGGTTGCTGGGAGCAATGATAGAAGTGGGTAAAAGGAACTGATATACTAAATTGAATATATTGATTTTAATATCGCCCTGGATCTTCCTGGAACACACTCCTTTAGGCTATGTGCCCACGCTGCGGAAAATGCGCGGATTTTGCCGCGGATTTCTCGCGGAAAAGCCGCGGATTTCCCGAAAATCTGCAGCACAGCTACTCCCCAGCCATTTCTATGGCATTTGGGAAATGCTGTGCCCATGCTGCGGATTTTTACAAAGCGGAAGTCGTGCGGATTTTCGTCCGGAAAAATCTGCAACATGTCAATTATTGTTGCGGATTTTCTTCCGGATTTTAACTTTAAAATTGGGAAAAAAAAATCCGCACCAAAATCCGCGGTAAATCTGCAGCAAATCCGCACCTATGAAAAGGTGCGGATTTTGCGGGAAAGCTGCGGATTTTGATGCAGAAAAATCCGCAGCTACATTCTCCCGTGGACACAGCCTTATTCACAATTTTTACCTCTTTTTGCATTTAGCAGTTTAAATAGTTATTAAAATTAGTATGCATCGGCAAGGAAGAGAGGAGGAAAGCCGGGCATCGGGCCGGAACGACTGGATGAAGGGGAAGGAGATACATGCAGGAAGTCCAAAAGCAAGGAGGTCGCCGTCGCGTTGGCCTGGAAACCAGAAGATGGGAGCGCCATGAGAGAGGCTGCAAGGAGAAGAATCGATATTTTTGAACTGAACTGAGGGGCCCAAGAGAGAGGGGACTGACGGAATGCAGGGGATGAGTAACATCTACTGTTTATTATTGCATTTTTACTTTCTGCTTCCACTTCCTACTTCCACTTCATAGTGCCTCTTACACTTTTCTTACACTTCCTTTCCCACCCCATCTACCTCTTCCTACTTCTTTTTCCACTTCCTCTTCTAATTCCTACTTCCTCTTCCACTTCCTCTTCCACCTCCTACTTCCACTTCCTACTTCCACCTCCTGTCCCACTTTCTCTTTCACTTCCTACTTCCTTTTCCACTTCCTCTTCTACTTCCTTTTCCACTTCCTACTTCCTCTTCCTACTTCCTCTTCCACCTCCTACTTTCACTTCCTACTTCCTCTTCCTACTTCCACTTCATTTTCCATTTCCTACTCTCTTCCACTTCCTCTTCCACTTTTTTTTTTCTTCTTCTTGTAGGCTTTTCCATTCTTTTCTCTTTCTCTTCAGTTCCCCACGCCTCTTCAATCTATATGGATCAAGGTGCCCTTCCCCCTCGGGGTTGTAGGGGATCCTAACATCTATGGGGGACCGGGTTTCTCTCTCTTTAGTATCTACTGATAAATCGCTCTTCTGGTAGCCAGGTCACTTATGCTGATGGGAGGTGAAGTGAAATTGAGACCAGAGGCAACAAATAATAGGTATGGGCAATGAGGGAGGGGTTATTGTATGCTGGCACGGTTATTGACCAGGAAGGCCTTGCTCTGGTGTGTTAGATAACAGAACAATGGGGGACAGGCCATATGTAAATGTCAATCAGTAGGCTGAGAGGGGATTGCGGAGCCAGGAGCATCACAGAAAAAATGGAAGTGATGAGACGATTGATTGTAAAGGGGGGGGGACAGTTGAGGTTTGAATTGTTAGTTGACAATAGATTTAGGTTGAATAGTTGGGTTCAGGGAAAGCAACGCTATAAGAACGCTGAAAGAAAACTGAGGGCAGTTGGGGGGGTAGCCACCAGGTTTATAGTTAATGCCAAGAAGGGGACACAAGGTTGCGCCCAGGCAATACATAGTTGTCAGTACGCAGCGGAGTTAAGGCAGGGAAAAGACCAGGGAAAGGCGCCAAGACACACACAAGTTAGAACATATAGCGACACAAATGTCCCGAGATGTTGGGATAATGGTTAAATTAGTCACTTGGAATGTAAAAGGTTTGAAGTCTCCACATAAGCGCATGATGATATTACGACACCTTAAAAGACTGAAGGTAGATATCGCACTACTGCAGGAGACCCACCTGCAAAAAGGGGATTTTTTTCGTATGCAAAAATTATGGGTGGGGGCGGTAGTCGGGTCGGGATCCCAGGGAACGAAGGCAGGGGTAATGATCTTAATAAATAAACACTTTACTCACGAAATAGTGTCCCAAGACAGTGATGATGGTGGGAGGTACATACATATCAAATTAACTAGCCCGCAGGGAGAGTTTAGCATACACAATATATACGCCCCTAATAACAAACAAAAAGCCTTCTTTGACTTTATCACCAACAAATTGGGAGTGGATGTAGACCCAAATAAGATAGTGGGGGGAGATTTTAATGCAGTAGTTTCGAAAGAGGAGGATAGGAGGTATGGCAAGGAACAAGGTAGGCAGAGTAGGAATACAAAGGGTTTGATGGCCAAATTACTGGAAGACACAAATCTGCAGGACAGTTGGAGAACGCAACACCCATATGAACGTGAATTTACACACTACTCACACCCACACGAAGCATGGTCAAGGATTGACTTTATGTTAGTAGACCAAAGACTCTGGCACAGGGTCAAGGATGTAGACATAGAGAACATGGTTATATCCGACCACAGCCCGGTGACCTTAGACTTAAATGACAGAATACAGAGGGTCTCGGATTATATATGGAGATTTCCATCATTCTTACTCAAAGATAAAGATTTTATTAAAACATTAAAGGAGTGGTGGGAGGAATATTGCGGCACTAACAGCGGGCACGAGGAAGAGGCAATGCTATTCTGGGAAACAGCGAAAGTAGTATTAAGGGGGAGACTGATGGGGCATGTAGCCAAAATCAGGAAACAGACGCAAAAACATTACCAGGAGGCAAGCACTAGTTTGAGAGAGAAATACACAAGGTACCTAGAAAACAAATCCCAAAAAGCAAAAGAAGAGTGGAAGGAAGCAAAACAAGAGTTTGACATGTGGGTAGGAAAACAAGAAGAACTAGTAAGGTCCCAGCAGGAGGTTGACTTACACCGATTTGGCAATAAGGCAGGTAAACTGCTGGCTAACCTGGCAAAGGGAAGACGACCGTTGACGTTAATAGCTAGTATGACAAGACAGGATGGGACCAAATCGACGAATCCGCAGGAGATCAACCAGATCTTGGGGGAATACTATGCCAAACTATATAGTAAGGGGGATGAAAATGGAGAAGGAGGGAGTGGCTAAAGACATTAGGACTTACACAAATAACCGAGGACGAACTGACTAGACTGAACGCGGACATCACAATAGAGGAAGTGCAAACAACAATAGGAGAACTGAGTATACATAAAGCACCGGGGCCTGACGGGTTCAATGGGGAATTCTATAAAGTACTAAAGGAGGAAATATCACCAACGCTGACACGTATGCTTAATAAAATGTTAGGGGGTACGGGAATGTCTAGCCACCTTAACACTGCATATATAAAACTTTTACCCAAGGGAGATAAAAATTTGGACAATCCAACGAATTATAGACCAATCTCACTAATCAACCAAGACCTTAAACTAGTGGCCAAATTGATGGCCAATCGATTGGCAGAGGTATTACCAAGGCTAATTTCTCCCGCCCAATCGGGGTTTGTAAAGGGGAGAGCAGCCGTGACGAACGTAAGAAAGGCCATGATAGTAATGGACGCCATCAGACACAGGGATCTACAAGGAGGGGAGTTGCCAGCCATGATCACGTTGGATGCTGAAAAAGCGTTTGATAATGTGCAGTGGCCATGGCTGGAAACAGTCCTAGATAATATGGGCTTCAGGGGAGCATTCAGAACATTTCTAGGTATACTATATGCAAACCCTCAGGCAAGAGTGGCGACACCCGGATTTTTGTCACGACCCTTCTTTGACCAAAGGGACGAGACAGGGGTGCCCGCTGTCTCCTCTCTTGTTCAATCTAGCCATTGAGCCATTATCAAAAATGATCAATGGAGGAGATTGCTTTGAGGGCATTAACATCGGAACGGAAAAAGTACATTCAGCTCTATTCGCGGACGATATCATATTATTCATGAATAGACCACAGAATGACCTTTTAAAAACAATACAACAGATAGAGAGATTTGGGTCTATGGCAGGTTTTAAATTGAACAAGTCAAAATGTGAAGTACTGTTTCTGAATAAGCGAACCATGTCATCCCTGAAAACCTATGGAATAGGGGATAACATATGTGGGATACCGATAGCAAAAACTCACCTTAAATACCTGGGGATCCAGATGGGACGCCAGCCTGCCTCCATTTATGAATTAAACTTCAAACCGGTGATACAGAAAATAGAACGAGAGCTAAAGATGTGGGAGGGGCTGCCGCTATCCCTGCTAGGTAGAAACCACCTCTTAAAAATGATGAGTTTCTCGAAGCTGCTATACCCAATGCAGACTATCCCTATATTATTAAAGCATGCGGATGTAAATAGACTGAATAAAGCATTTACAAGCTTCCTATGGAAGAGAAAAAGACCAAGAATTAGGGCGGAAAAACTAATGCTACCACTGGAAAAGGGAGGAATCAAGATGCCAAATGTGAGAGGCTACAACCTTGCATGCTTGATGAGGCACGTAATAGACTGGCTGAGGAAGACAAATGGATATTCCAACATAAAATTGGAAAGGGAGTACTGTAGACCATGGGACTTGGGGGCAATATTACACACGTCATTGGCCAATATTCCGAGGAAAATTAAGCACTCCCTGGTATGTAGAGATATGATAATGGCGTGGAAAGCAGTGAGGAAAAAGTTTAACCTGTCCTGGCGAATTTCCAAATACCTAAATATCTGGAATTTTCCGGAATTCCCAGCAGGGAGGGAAAACAAACTATTTCTAGAATGGAGAAATAAGGGGATCGTGGGGTGAAAGATCTGCTCCATGAAACGGAACATAGGTGGTTGACCCTTGAGGAGATGGTGAACAGGTACGGGCTTTCCCCATTCCAAATCATACAATACAAACAGGTGGAAAAGGGAATAATGGGACTATTGAGGGATGTTAGAAAAGAACAGGTAATGAATGAAATGGACCAATTTATAATGAAGGATAAACAGGAGATTACTATCTCCTCCCTGAACAAAGATCTGAGAACAGCACTGGTACCACTGCACTCGGACCAGGTCTGGGGAGCGTGGGCACGACAACTAAAAGATACAGAGGCAGGGTAAAAGATACGGCAGGGATGGATGAGGATGAGGAAGGAGGTGATTAATGAGGGCTGGAGGGACACACAGTTTAGATTAATGCACAGAGCAATTTATGGTTTTAACATCCCCACCAAGCAGACGATGAATAAAATAGAACATTGCCCCAAATGTAAGCAGCCGAAAACGGACTTATACCACGGGATTTGGCAGTGCTCAGAAAGTCAGAAATTTTGGGGAAAAATGAAGACACTTACAGAAAAAGTATGGGAAGTGGAAATGGAACTAGACCCATTGTTATGGATTTTCCACCACAGGACTAAAGAAAAGGAAGGAGAAGGAGATACACGGGGGACCACGATTCCAAGGCTCTTCCATAATATTGCTATGATAGGGAAAAAGGCCCTACTACGCAGATGGCTCGAGGAATCTGTTCCATCAGAGGCAATGGTGGTCAATCAGATTAAAAAGCTGCTCAATATTGAACTGTTGGAAGCCGAAAGAAATAAGGACGAACTAACGGGAAACTTTTTTAAAAAATGGAAGAGATTTATAGTACAACAGTATGCAGTTGCAGAAATACGGAAAGTGGTATCTCCTTTCACTAATACGGAATGGTATCTACTGGGAGACTTGCAAGGCACATTGGGAAAGCTGAATATACACACGCAGTAGAGACACAACAGTAGGGCGAGACGAGGGTTTCAGAGAAATAGGGCTTCAAACGGGAATCAGAATATAGAGGAGCTGTGTGTTCTTTTGCGACTTATACCTGGTGTTCAGCGTATTAAAAATGTTGGGGGGGATAAAGTGGGAATAAAAGAGGGTGGGTTAAGACAAGGGTGGGTAAATTGGTAAGGTGAATTTATTCTTGTTCAAATGTTAGATATATTGTAATGATTCTGAAAACTGCAATAAAATTTGTGTTTAAAAAAAAAAATTAGTATGCATATATATATATATATATATATATATATATATATATATATATATATATATATATATATATATATATATATATATATATATATATATATATATATATTACACACACACATACACATTGCATATAATACCCAATTTAATTCATATTTAATTTGTGATTGTGTGATTGTGTCCTGGTACTTTCAGGGTTATATTTATTTACTTGTTTACAATTTATAGTATTATGCAAATTGAATATCATATTCATTTAATTACGGATTACTCTTCCAGTTGTTTTTGGTTCTTATTATGTTATAGTGTTATAAAACATTATATTGCTGTTTATTTCCTGTGCATGAATTGACATATATTTATATATGCGTACATATGCATTTTTAAAAAAAACTTTTTGGACATAGATGTATATATTTGTACTTGAAGCATATATTTTTTTGCATATATTTATGTGTAATTTAACCTCAGGAGACTGACGCAACAACATTATTTTAGTGTTTATAATTGATCAAAATATTTATTATCCACCACATATTTTTAATTGTGTGATAGCCAGACCAGCCTGTTCGTTATTTCGTCACCTGCCCTGGTGTTTTTTTTGTATCAAATTCCATTCTCCAAATGTTTTTTATATATATTTGTTATGTAATAAAGAGAATTATTTTATTAGTATTTCTTGTGTGGGGGGGTCTCTTTTTTGGATTTATAAATACAAAGCAGTAGTCTAGCATTTTGTGCTGTCTGGTACAAGGTACTCTAGGAAAGGTAGACTAGGAAAATCTGCAAGTTAAAATTGCACTTGGGTTTTTACTGCGTTTCCGCAGCGGAAATGCACTAAAGGCTTGTGTGTAATCCGCACATGAAGTTTTGTTAAAGGGGTTATCCGGCTTCTTTTGACTTTTTTTTCATTAATACACACTATTGGGCTACATTGGGGCAGGTAAGTAGATAGAGACCACTTACCTGCCCTGCTGTCAGCCCCTCTCCCCCGGCTCAGAGTGGTCATGTGACCGCTCCTGCCGCGATTTTGCTGCTTCCGGTCATTTCATGTCTACATGGGCAGGGCCATGTTGACAGGCAAATCTGGAACAGCATGTTACCGCCCTGCTGGGCTGTACAGTGCGTGGAGTAACCGCCCCCGTTCCCTGCACCCTCCCACACATTGCCCAGCACCCCGTACTCTCACCGCAACCTCCCACACACTCCGTAGTCTCCCTCCCCCGCCTCCTGTGCCCAGCTACGTGCGCCCTGAATTCCAGCCGATTCAGTGTCCAGTTCAATAAGGCAAGGAACACTTGCTGTCAGATACACTGTCAGCGCTGTGTCCCCAGCGCTTTATCATGTTTACTGCCTGATGCCCTGGGAACTGTCTCCCCCCCCCTCCCCCGTGTGCGCTGTCTGTGTCATCATGGGTCACCTGTGTATGTGCATCAGTCTGTGTCCCGCGCCAGCCCCGCGGATGCTCGCACTGCAGCGTGTCAGTGTTTGCCCCCCTCTGCAGTATAAGCGGCTTCTCACCCTGCAGTGCGTGCATCCGCGGGGATGACGAGCGCTGCTTGTCATCACTGCCCGTACAGTCTGTGTCCCGCTCCCTGCCAGCCCCGCAGCTGCCCGCACTGCAATGTCAGTGTCTGTCCGCAGAATCAGCAGCTTCTCACGCCGCGGGGCTGGCAGGGAGCGGGACACTGACTGCTAAAGGTGGTGTCACACACAGCGACAACGACGTCGCTGCTACGTCACCATTTTCTGTGACGTTGCAGCGACGTCCCGTCGCTGTCGCTGTGTGTGACATCCAGCAACAAGCTGGCCCCTGCTGTGAGGTCGCCGCTCGTTGCTGAATGTCCAGCTTCATTTT
The DNA here is from genome assembly GCF_048569485.1 of Anomaloglossus baeobatrachus. Taxonomy (NCBI): domain Eukaryota; kingdom Metazoa; phylum Chordata; class Amphibia; order Anura; family Aromobatidae; genus Anomaloglossus; species Anomaloglossus baeobatrachus. The sequence goes on along the minus strand of NC_134358.1, from coordinate 356,266,638 downwards.
TTGGTCGTCGCTCTCCCGCTGTGACGCACAGATCGCTGTGTGTGAGAGGGAGAGAGCGACGAAATGAAGCGAGCAAGGAGCAGGAGCCGGCATCTGGCAGCTGCGGTAAGCTGTAACCAAGGTAAACATCGGGTAACCAAGGTGGTTACCCGATATTTACCTTAGCTACCAGCCTCCGCCGCTCTCACGCTGCCAGTGCCGGCTCCTGCTCTCTGTACATGAAGCTGCAGTGCACATCGTGTAATTAACCCGATGTGTACTGTAGCTAGGAGAGCAAGGAGCCAGCGCTAAGCAGTGTGCGCGGCTCCCTGCTCTGTGCACATGTAGCTGCAGTACACATCGTGTAATTAACCCGATGTGTACTGTAGCTAGGAGAGCAGTGACCTGGGCTGACCTATTGATGTTAGCTCAGGTCACTGCACGGCTCTCCCAGCCAATGGGGAACATTTTGTTCTTCATTGACTGGGAGTCTCATTGACTATGGTATGGATCGCCGTGCGACCCCCTTATTGGATTACGCCGGACCCGGATTTGATTGTTCTTGTCAATAAATTGTTGAAAGAGGGAATGTGGGGAGTGTTTTTTCAAATAAAACTTTTTTTGTTGTCTATTTTTTATTTCTTACTGACTGGGTTGGTGATGTCGGGTATCTGATAGACGCCTGACCTCACCAACCCCAGGGCTTGATGCCAGGTGACATTACACATCTGGCATCAACCCCATATATTACCCCGTTTGCCAACGCACCAGGGCAACGAGATGAGTTGGGGCAAAGCGCCAGGATTGGCACATCCAATGGATGCGCCACCTCTGGGGCAGCTGTAGCCTGCTATTTTTAGGCTGGGGAGTGTCCAATAATGATGGACCTCCCTAGTCTGAGAATACCAGACCACAGCTGTCCGCTTTACCTTGGCTGGTGATGCAATTTGGGGGGGACCCCACGTTTTTTTGTTTTAAATTATTTATTTCATTTTAAATAACAGCGTGGGGTGCCCTCTGTTTTGGATTACCAGCCAAGGTGAAGCTGCCAGCTGTGGTCTGCAGGCTGCAGCCGTCTGCTTTACCCTAGCTGGCTACAAAAGATAGGGGGGACCTCACGTCATTTTATTTTAAATTATTTATTTATTGGCTAAATACAAGGCTAAGCACCCTTTAGTGCCACATGAAAGGCACTAAAGGGTGCCAGCTTAGAATATGCGGTGGGGTAGGACATTATATTGGTCTTTCTCATCTATTATCTATCCCTCTATCTATCCCTTGATTCATTCATCCATCCCTCTATTTATCCCTCTATCTAGCTGCTTCCGTTTTTTTGCAGTATGAAAAAAATAGGAAGGTACGCAGATGACACACGGACCATATACGGAACGGAACGGATGCCACACAGTTGCATCCGTGAAAAAACATGACCATTTTTTTGCGGACCGCAAAAACAGGGCAGTCCTGTGAATGTAGCCTAATCAAGAGGCTTATGAGGGTGATGTATTTAATTACAAAAAACTGTTTTTTCTTGGTGTATGTGTTTATTTACTGTCACTTACAGATTACTAAGGAAGGGGGGGTGTCCCATAGACCCTGACGATTAATATCTGGCTTAGAGGCAGCTGTGGGCTGTGATTAACTTCATATTAGCCTGATTGCCACCGCCCCAGAGCAACCAGGAAGAGCCAGGTAAAGTGCTGGGATTGTCACATCTAATGGATGTGACAATCCTGAGTGGCTGCAGGCTGCTATTTTTAGGCACGGGGCGGCTCAATAAATAGGGGTCTTCCCAGCCTGACAATACCAGCCCCCAGCTTTTGTGGTTTATCATGCCTGGGTACCAAAATTCGGGGGGACTGAATTTCGTTTATTTTTAAATTATTTTTGTAAATCAAGAAAAAAGCCGCATGCAGTTCCTCTTATTTGGATGCACAGCCAAGATAAGCGCACGGCTTGGGGCTGCATACTGTAGCCATATGCTTTTTCTGTTCTTGGTGTCATAATATGGGAGAAAAACACAGTGAAAAATTTTATGCGTTTTATACCACAATAATGATCCGCAGAGTTGAATTGCTTTCCCGCTCATCAACCGTCTTGGCGCCCGTGATTGGTTGTAGGCAGATGCTGTCACATACGCTAAGGGTGCGTCTGACTGCAACCAATCACAGGAGACAAGACAGCTGGAGGACGGGGAAAGCAGTGCATATGAATGAGCAGTAATTAGCGGCCCAGCAAGTGAAGGAGAAGCCACGGGAGCAGTGTACAGCTGCAACGGAGCCTCGGTCAGTATGAAGCGCTTTCTTCTTTTTTTTTTACTTTACTATTAATTTTTAATTTCACAAGTGCCTGATCCGGATCACACATCCGGAATCAAGGGCCTGGTTCTGCCAAACAATAGCCTCTGATACTCTGAAAAGAGGGCTGTTTACCCCTACACTGACTGATAGAACGAGTTTTTTCAGTAGCTACTGTGAAAAGATGACGCAAAGTTTCATGAACCTCCATTTTCAACAACCCACAAAGTACAGTTTCATCAACACAGTATGATAGCCCCGACACAACCCACCACATTTTATAACGGCTCACACACAGTATAATGCGCTTCACATAGACATCCAAATACTATAATGTCCCCCTCATACAGCCCAGCAAACTATATTTTGGCCCCTACACAGATCAAAACAGTATAATGGCTGCCCCACCTAATGATTAAAAAAATTACTCATCTCTCCCCATTCTCCTGCTGCTCCAATCTTCGCAGCAGGTGTCCTGAATGTTCGGCACTGGTCTGCAGAGGGTGCGTTGAAGTGACATCATTGTGCCCTCTGCACTGAGACATCAAAGCTCATAAGCACAGGGAGAATAATGGAGGAGGGAGCCGTCAGATCATTGCTTTCAATTATATTGGCATTTATCGTTCAGTTGAACGTGCAATACAGGACGGAGGAGGGTCCAGTGCAGGCCCTGGAACTGGCCCCCTGACTCACAGGTCCCTTAGTAGCAACGTGGTCTGCCGCCATGAGCGGTACACAACTGTATATATCCTTCAATTTTAAATAAATAAATATATAATATATATATATATATATATATATATATATATATAGCGGAGTGTGTGTGTGTGTGTGTGTGTGTGTGTGTGTATGTCTCATTTACAATAACGTTTTTTTGCACAGATGACCCATGTGACCCAGGGAACGTCGTAGACTACGGTTTCACAGGAAGGAAAATTTAACCCTGCGCTTTACAGTTACTCTCCAAAAAACATGACTCCATTAAAGTGAATGGAGCCTGGAACTACAGTTTATTAATCTCAGCTGTGATTGGTTACTATAGTAACAAAGGACAGTGTTAGTATAAGAGGTAATAAGATGTCAGTGGGGAGACGGATAGAGAGAGACAGACAGGGAAAGAAAAGAGACGGAAAGCTAGAGACAGACAGAGACAGACGGTGAACGAGACAGACGGTGAACGAGACAGTGCGGAAATGAAAGCCACCTCACAGACCTGCATCATGCTAGTAGTGACATAGGCATGCTGTGATGTATGACAGCATGACCAACATATCATGGAGCCCAAGGAAAAAATAGTGGTCAAGATTTTTCACAAAAATCTGCAGTAACTATATTTTATTGTAGATGATGATTATTATTATTATTGCACTATTTCTTGCTTGCTGCTACACAGTGTAGATATGTGAATCCTCACATCACATGCAGCAGACACAGTTGTCGACAGTCAGAATGAATGGTCATGTGACCACTCGTATGCAATCTGCACACTCCACATTCGGAGCCCAATGTGTCAATTCATATAGTGACACATAGAGGGATAAGCCTGGAGAATCTATGTATATACATGTACCATACATACATGGCGTATATATCTACTATAGACTCACATTGGGTGCTATATATAGTCTGCCTTAGGCTATGTGCGCACGTTGCGTAAATACATGCAATTACGCTGCGCTTTGTAGCGCAGTGTAACTGCATGCGTCCTGCGTCCCCTGCACAGTCTAGGGAGATTGTGCAGGGGCCGTGCGCACGTGGCGTTTCAGAGTGCAGCGCTTCGGCTGCTGCCCGAAGCGCTGCGTTCTAAGAAGTGACATGTCACTTCTTCCGTGCGCTTTGCCGGCAGCTCCTTCTCTGTCTATGGCAGGAGCTGCAGGCAGAGCGCATGGAATCGGCTTTTTTTTTCTCTACGGACATTTTCTGCAGCGATTTGAAGCGCACGTGTGCTCTTCAGATTGCTGCAGAAATTTCTGCAGGGCTAGTACGCACCGTGCGCACATAGCCTTACACAGTATTCATTTATCTATAAGGGGTGAGGAACATGTAACAACTCTTTCTGTTACCATTGTGGATGGGATGTGAGCTGGTTGCTGTGTCACAGATGAGAGAAGCTGGATCTCTGCTCTGTCACATGCTGAGAGGTCAGGTGCTGGGCAGAATACTGACAGCCATTGAATGTGCAGAGGGAGGGCAGGGGGCGTTTCTGGACACTGAGGCTGGGTGGTGCCAGCTCTGACTGAGGTTTGGCAACCAAGAATACAGGAAATTGTCATGTTTGTTGGAGCTGAATGTAAACAAGGTGCTGCAGAGAATAAAGGGAGAATTCAAGAGGAACAAAAGTTAGAAAACAAGAAATAACAATGTAGGAGTGATTTATATGACAATACAGCGCAGATTAGCTTACAATTTTTTTTGGAGTGTATGTCGGATAACTCCTTTAACCCCTTCACCCCCGGCCACTAAAACACCCTAATGACCGGGCCATTTTTTGCAATTCTGACCAGTGTCACTTTGACAGGTTATAACTCTGGAACGCTTCAACGGATCCTGGCGATTCTGACATTGTTTTTTCGTGACATATTGTACTTCATGTCAGTGGTAAATTTAGGCCGATATTTTTTGCGTTTATTTGTGAAAATTTAGGAAATTTGGCGAAAATTTTGAAAATTTCGCAAATTTCAAACTTTGAAAATTTATGCCCATAAATCTGAGAGATATGTCACACAAAATAGTTACTAAATAACATTTCCCACATGTCTACTTTACATCAGCGCAATTTTCGAAACAAATTTTTTTTCCGTTAGGAAGTTAGAAGGGGTCAAAGGTCATCAGCAAATTCTCATTTTTCCAACAAAATTTACAAAATAATTTTTTTAGGGACCACATTACATTTGAGGTGACTTTGAGAGGCCGAGGTGACAGAAAATACCCAAAAGTGACCCCATTCTAAAAACTACACCCCTCACACTGCTCAAAACCACATCCAATAAGATTATTAACCCTTTAGGTGCTTCACAGGAACCAAAGCAATGTGGAAGGAAAAAATGAAAATTTTACTTTTTAACACAAAAATGTTACTTTAGCCATAAAATTTTCATTTTTACAAGGGAGAAAAGAGAAAGTACACAATACAATTTATTGTGCATGTTCTCCTGAGTACGCTGATACCCCATATGTGGTAAAAATCAATTGTTTGGGCGCACGGCAGAGCTCGGAAGGGAAGGAGCGCCATTTGAATTTTTGAACGCAAAATTAGCTGCACTCATTAGCGGACGCCATGTCGGGTTTGAAGACCCCCTGAGGTGCCTAAACAATGGAGCTCCCCCATAAGTGACCCCATTTTGGAAACTAGAGGCCTCAAATAATTTTTCTAGATGTTTGGTGAGCACTTTGAACCCCTGGGGGCTTCACAAAAGTTTATAGCGTTGAGCCGTGAAAAGAAAAAAAAAATTTTTTACCACAAAACGGTTGCTTCAACTAGGTAGCTTTTTTTTTCACAAGGGTAACAGGAAAAAATGCACCATAAAATGTATTGTGCATTTTCTCCTGAGTACGCAGATACCTCATATGTGGTGGAAATCAAATGTTTGGACACACAGCAGTGCTCGGAAGGCAAGGAGCGCCATTTGAATTTTTGAGTGCAAAATTAGCTGCACCTGTTAGCGGACGCCATGTCGGGTTTGAAGACCCCCTGAGGTGCCTAAACAATGGAGCTCCCCCACAAGTGACCCCATTTTGGAAACTAGAGGCCTCAAATAATTTTTCTAGATGTTTGGTGAGCACTTTGAACCCCTGGGGGCTTCACAAAAGTTTATAGCGTTGAGCCGTGAAAAGAAAAAAAATTTTTTTTACCACAAAACGGTTGCTTCAACTAGGTAGCTTTTTTTTTCACAAGGGTAACAGGAAAAAATGCACCATAAAATGTATTGTGCATTTTCTCCTGAGTACGCAGATACCTCATATGTGGTGGAAATCAAATGTTTGGACACACAGCAGTGCTCGGAAGGCAAGGAGCGCCATTTGAATTTTTGAGTGCAAAATTAGCTGCACCTGTTAGCGGACGCCATGTCGGGTTTGAAGACCCCCTGAGGTGCCTAAACAATGGAGCTCCCCCACAAGTGACCCCATTTTGGAAACTAGAGGCCTCAAATAATTTTTCTAGATGTTTGGTGAGCACTTTGAACCCCTGGGGGCTTCACAAAAGTTTATAGCGTTGAGCCGTGAAAAGAAAAAAAATTTTTTTTACCACAAAACGGTTGCTTCAACTAGGTAGCTTTTTTTTTCACAAGGGTAACAGGAAAAAATGCACCATAAAATGTATTGTGCATTTTCTCCTGAGTACGCAGATACCTCATATGTGGTGGAAAGTAATTGTTTGGGCGCATGGCGGGGCTCAGAAGAGAAGGAGCGCCATTTGACAGCAAAATTGGTTGGAATCATTAGCGGACACCATGTCACGTTTGGAGACCCCCTATGGTGCCTAAACAGTGGAGCTCCCCCACAAGTGACACCATTTTGGAAACTAGAGCCCTCAAATAATTTTTCTAGATGTTTGGTGAGCACTTTGAACACCTGGGGGCTTCACAGAAGTTTATAGCGTTGAGCCGTGAAAAGAAAAAAAAAATTTTTTACCACAAAACGGTTGCTTCAACTAGGTAGCTTTTTTTTTCACAAGGCTATCAGGAAAAAATGCACCATAAAATGTATTGTGCATTTTCTCCTGAGTACGCAGATACCTCATATGTGGTGGAAAGTAATTGTTTGGGCGCATGGCGGGGCTAAGAAGAGAAGGAGCGCCATTTGACAGCAAAATTGGTTGGAATCATTAGCGGACGCCATGTCACGTTTGGAGACCCCCTATGGTGCCTAAACAGTGGAGCTCCCCCACAAGTGACACCATTTTGGAAACTAGAGCCCTCAAATATTTTTTCTAGATGTTTGGTGAGCACTTTGAACACCTGGGGGCTTCACAGAAGTTTATAGCGTTGAGCCGTGAAAAGAATTTTTTTTTTTTTTTTACCACAAAATGGTTGCTTCAACTAGGTAGCTTTTTTTTTCACAAGGGTAACAGGAAAAAATGCACCATAAAATGTATTGTGCATTTTCTCCTGAGTACGCAGATACCTCATATGTGGTGGAAAGTAATTGTTTGAGCGCATGGCGGGGCTCAGAAGAGAAGGAGCGCCATTTGACTTTTCAAACGCAGTGCACTGATCGGCCGCTGCAGGACGCACGGTCGGATGCGATAAAAAAAAGCGTCGGGGATACGTAAAAAAAAAAAAGTCACGCCAAAAATTGACCATGGATGCAGATACGTTATGTGCATCCCTGATCAGCGCTTGGCGGGACGCACGGACGGATGCGATACAAAAAGCGTCGCAAATACGGAAAAAAGTCACGCCAAAAATTGAGCAGGGATGCCGATCCGTTATCTGCATCCCTAATCAGCGCTCGGCGGGACGCACGGACGGATGCGATACAAAAAGCGTCGGGGATACGGAAAAAAAAGTCACGCCAAAAATTGAGCAGGGATGCCGATCCGTTATCTGCATCCCTGATCTGCGCTCGGCGGGACGCACGGACGGATGCGATACAAAAAGCGTCGCGAATACGGAAAAAAGTCACGCCAAAAATTGAGCAGGGATGCCGATCCGTTATCTGCATCCCTGATCAGCGCTCGGCGGGACGCACGGACGGACGCGATACAAAAAGCGTCGGGGATACGGAAAAAAGTCACGCCAAAAATTGAGCAGGGATGCCGATCCGTTATCTGCATCCCTAATCAGCGCTCGGCGGGACGCACGGACGGATGCGATACAAAAAGCGTCGGGGATACGGAAAAAAAAGTCACGCCAAAAATTGACCATGGATGCCGATCCGTTATCTGCATCCCTGATCAGCGCTTGGCGGGACGCACGGACGGATGCGATACAAAAAGCGTCGGGGATACGGAAAAAAAAGTCACGCCAAAAATTGAGCAGGGATGCCGATCCGTTATCTGCATCCCTGATCAGCGCTTGGCGGGACGCACGGACGGATGAGGTGTAAAAATGGACAGGGGATACGGAAAAAAAAAAAAAAGTTATACTCACAGTACCCAGAGGACTAGCAGGAGGATCACTGACCAGAAGAGCTGCAGAGGAACAGATGGCAGAGAGATGGACAGCTTTACAGGAGCAGCAGGCAGATCAGCAGAATGCCCAGGAAGGACCCAGCGATGGACGCAGATGTGATCAGGCCGGTGAAGACAGGTAAGAGGACGTCGGGGGAGAGCAGAGGGGGAGAGGGGGGGGTGAGAGCAGAGGGGGAGGGGGGAGAGCAGAGGGGGAGAGCAGAGGGGGAGGGGGGGAGAGCAGAGGGAGAGGGGGGGAGAGCAGAGGGGGAGACCGGAGAGGGAGCTGCAGAAGCAGAATAGAAATAATGGGGGAGGCAGTCAGATCGCAGGGGGAGCGGATCGGGATGTCGGGGGGGGGGGGTGGTTGGGGGGAGCAGATCGCGGGGGGGGCACGGCAGGGGCTATCACGGCAGCGCGCAGGGGCACCACGGGAGCGCGCACGGGCTGCAAAGTGAGCACAGTACTCACTTTGCAGCAGCAGCGGTGGTAGCAGATCGGGATGCCGGGGGGGGCAGATCGGGGCGTAGGGGGGCAGATCGGGGCGTAGGTGGGCAGATCGGGGGGGGGCACGGGCAGGGGCCTTCACGGGAGCGCGCAGGGGCCTTCACGGGAGCGCGCAGGGGCCATCGCCGGAGCGCAATACTTACCTTTGGAGCTGGCGCGGTGACAGCAGAGGCGGCGTCTGCGGCGGCAGCAGCGGTGGCGTGGTACCAAAAGTACCAGCCACTCCACGCTGCAGCCATGTTGGGGGAGGGTCCCCAGAGCAGCACAGGCCTGGGGAGGGCGGCCACCGGCAGATCAGACCGCCCCACTGCACACTGATTGGAGCGATTGCGCGTCATAGCACGATCGCTCCAATCAGTGCTGCAGGGGCTGGGGGCGGCATGTTTGAGGTCCACCTATGATATGCTGCAGCAGCTGCGGCATCTCATAGCTGGATCTCACAGGATCGCACTAATTCGGGCATTATTTTTGCCGAAATTAGTGCGATCGATGTGGTTGGCGGTTCAGATTTGAACAGCCAATCACATCGATCGTCGATAGGGGGTGGCGATGCCACCCCCCCTGGGGTCAAGCAAAGGTCCCCTGCTGTAAGAAACAGCAGGGGACATCATTTGAAAGCCGTTGCTATGGCCACGGCAATAAAATGAAGTTTAGGCCGTAAAATTACGTCCCTGGTCGTTAAGTCACGTTAAAATAGGACGTAATTTTACGGCCCGCGGTCGTGAAGGGGTTAAAGCCAAATAACCAGAGGTATCGAAAACAAAGCCGCTTAAGGCACCACTCCAGCGTTTATTTTTAAAGCGCTGGAGTGGGGCTTTAAAGGGAACCAATCACCAGGATTTTCGTATATAACCTGAAGGCAGTGCTATACTGGCACTATCAGGCTGAGTCTATATATAGTCTATAAGAAAATAGTTAATCAGCTCACCAGATCCAAAAGTTCATTCAGCATCCTGCAGGATAAGGTGTGGTGCTCGGACAAAGATCTCTGGGTCAACTTCCAGGTAACACAGACTAATATAATTAACTCCCAAGTATCCGGCATCCAACAAGAATATAGAACAAAGAGGACTGTTCACACCAAAGGGATATTTTCTGCAGCTTTTATTAACAATAAAAGCATTGCTGACGCATTTCGAGCTGCAGTAGCTCTTAGTCGTAGCATAAATGCATACACATATACAACCATTTTATAGACATTTCAAAAAAACTACATCCAATCAGGACATATTGTTAATTATTCCCAATTTGATACAAACGATTCACTTTGTTGAAGGACCTGTGTGAAGTCATACCCATGTGACCTTGTATCCAGCTTTGTTGGCTGAGGCCCCGCCCCTCTTGGTCACATGGGTATGATCTCACACAGGTCCTTCAACAAAGTGAATAGTTTGTATAATACTTACCATAGAGAACAGAGAGAGGGAGGAACAACAGGCAGGGAGCAGGAATCCATACGAATACCCACCCAGATATTATCTGCTATGTTGCAATTGTCACTCAAGAAGCTGATGATTTTTTAAAGTTTACTTTTTTGGATTTGAAAGCCTAAACATCCGAGCTGACCACTACAGGTATGTATAGAATCAGCCTGATAGTGCCAGTATAGCACTGGCTTTAGCTTATATATGAAAATCCTGGTGATTGGTTCCCTTTAAATGTAAACCCCCTATATTATACTCACCTGCCGCTGTCCTTTTTCTGGGTCTCTCTGGTCCCACAGCGCCATCTTGTGCCCGGAACTTTCTTTTTTTTTAAATCAGATACTTTTTTATTAAAACAGAGTACATACAACAGAATAACAAATCGGCATCCAAATTAAATTTATCACATCTATTACCCCTTTAACTCCCCCTCCCGCCCCCCTCCCCCACCCCGGCAGCAACACTTCTCCCCGATACTACATCCCATATAGTACACACTTATAATACCCTTCAACTGTAGTATAGAACCATCCCGTTGTGCAGGAGGAACAACTAGTAACACAAATAAAACAAAACATACACATCAGAGGTCTCAGACGGCTATCCCCGTCCCATATCAGTTTACTGGTCCATCACTCGTCCTATCCGCATTGCAGACAAGGAGACCAGAGCTTCTCAAACATTTTAACATTCCCCCTTCTTTCATACACTCCCCGTTCCAGCTGAAGAATACACTTCACCCTTTTAATGTACTCTCCCCTGGTCGGGGGGTCTTTTTTAATCCAGGACCTGGCGATTAGCTTTCTTGCCGCATACAGCAGCCTAGCAATGACAATTTTCATAGTATTTTCCACCCCAAGCTCCTCAACATATCCCAATAGGCAGATCACTGGTTCCCTGGGGAGAACACACCCATATGTTCTTCCTATCTTGTGGATAACCTTAGTCCAAAAGGAGACCAGTCTCGGACAAGACCACATCATGTGAAAAATACCTGCGTCAGATCCCTGACACCTTGGACACTCCGAATTCCTTTTCAACCCCATTTTAAACATCAGTAAGGGAGACCTATATACCCGGTGAATCACGTATAGGTGAGACAGTCTGGCCGGTTCGCTCATGGAAAGTTTAGGGACATACGCCAGGATACTCTCCCACACCTCCTCCGTTATCGGCCCAACTTCCTCCTCCCATTTAGATTTAGTTTTAATTGGGTATTCTAACAGAAAGGTATGTAGTATATCTTTATACGTGCCAGAAATGATCCCTTTAGTGCTTCCTCCGCCCTTACACACATACTCCAGTACCAGGTCAGTCTGTATGGCTACACTTTGTTTAGCCGCTTGGGCTGCAATCGCATGTTTTAATTGTCTGTAGTGGAGCCAGCCGGACGCCGGTAACTGAAACTCACTCTGTAACTGCGGGAACGATTTCACAATTCCTCCGTCCAATATCTGATGCATGTATATTACACCCTTGCGTCTCCACTCCTCAATATTCCCCATTTTCTGAATCTCCGGGAGATTACTGTTATCCCAGATAGGTGTAAACTTGGTTAACCGGGTCACCCCTCTCACCCTTTTCAGCCTATCCCAGGTCTTATTTATAAGTGCCATTGTAGGAGATGTTCTACCCAGGAGCCCCACCGCACCATCCTCTAGTCCCATTACCAATGGACTTCTACCCACTATGTATTCCAGTACTTCTTTAATGCCCCCATCTTTCTCTCGATCAGACCAACCCCTGAGGTGTTGACATTGCGCCGCTATATAATACAATTCCAGATTTGGGATTGCTAGACCCCCCTCATCCTTCGGCCTTTGTAAAGTCTCTAATCGCACCCTAGGCTGCTTTTTACCCCACACCAGGTCCCTAAACAGCGAGTTTATCCCTTTAAATCTTTTCCTTGAAATACAAACAGGGGCATTGTGCAGTATGTATAGGAGTTTAGGCATTACTACCATCTTTAGTAAATTAACCCTTCCAACAACTGACAAATGTAGCTTGTTCCAGGCATCCACCTTGGTTCTCAATTTTTTAAGGAGCGGCCATAAGTTCACCTGTATGTATTTTTCTACTGGCAGAGATATATGGATACCTAGATATTTAAATTCGTCCACATTCTTCAATTTGTTAGCCCCAGTATCCTCATTTGTCCAGGCTACTTCCCCATCCACCTTAAAGAGGCTCGATTTAGACCAATTAATGGTCAGTCCCGAAACTTCTCCAAATTTCTCTATTATCTGCATGGCATGATCCAATGAGGCTGATGGATCCCCCAAGAAAAGTAATAAATCGTCAGCATAAAGAGCTATTTTCTCCTCTAAATGCCCATACTTAAATCCATGGATCTCCTTTGTTTTCCTAATGGCCGCCGCCAGAGGCTCTATTGCAATAGCAAATAGGAGCGGCGATAGTGGGCAGCCCTGTCTCGTTCCCCGGTGCAACTCAAACGCTGAGGAGGTCATACCGTTAACTCTAACTTTAGCAGTAGGCCTATTATACAACAGCTGCACCCACTTTACAAACCGTGGGCCAAAACCCATATGCTGCAACACTTTCCACAGATACCCCCACTCAACACTATCGAACGCTTTCTGGGCATCTAACGAAGCGATCACCCTCCGGCCAGGGTTGTCAGGCGGCAACTGTAGATTAAAGGTACAATCTCCTGATATTAGCACTTAGCAGCTGTCGACCTATTGGCCATGAACCCTGATTGGTCCATATAGGTCCATATTAGGTTAGATATAACTCCAGTCAAACCGGCTGACAACACCTTAGCCAGAAGCTTCACGTCCGCTGTTAATAACGAGATGGGTCTATAAGAGTCTGGAAGCCTCGGATTTTTATCCTCCTTAGGAATTACTACTATTATTGCTTCTCTCATAGATTCAGGCAATACACCTTCCCCCTCCGCCACCTCAAAGACTTTCAATAGTTTGGGTAATAGGATTTCTTCTAACTGTTTATAAATTTCAACTGGTAGCCCGTCTGCTCCCGGTGCCTTGTCACTGCTCATGCCATGCAGAGCGTCCTCCAGTTCATCAATAGTAATAGGTGACTCCAGTTTATCTCTATCCACCACAGACAACACAGGAAGCTCACCTCGCTCAAGAAATGAGTCCACCTCTTCCACCCTCATCTCTCCGCTAGAAGAATATAGCGTGCGATAGAAATCTTTAAAGACCTCAAGGATCGCCTCAACCTCAGTGACCTGTGTCCCCTCCACCGTGTCCATACCATGCACAAATTAACTACTCCTTTGAGCTGCAGCTGTGACCGATAATAGATGACCAACTTTTTCCCCCTCCTCATAAAAATGCAATTTTTGGAATGCCTGCTTCCTTACCGCCTTCTCCAAAAGCATCTTATTAACCTGTTCATGCGCCTGCCTAAGATTTTGCTTCGCGTCCGTAGTAGTACTCCGGATTGCTTCCAGCTCTGCCTTATCTAAGGCCTCCAGCCTATCTTTCTCATCCTGCCTCGTCTGTGTTTTACGTTTACAGATATCCCTGAACAGGAGTCCCCTGAGGTATGCCTTCATCGCATCCCATACCACCAGCGGACCAGTGCTACCCTCGTTGTGGATAAAGAAATCCCCAAGATCCCGTTCTATATTCCCCATATTAATATGACGGATCCATGCTGGATGAAGCTTCCACTCTCCCCTCCTTCCCCCTGTCAGGGTTCCCCGTCGTATGGACACTAGAATTGGGCTATGATCTGAAATCACTCTTGTCAGATATTGCACGTCACTTATCATTGCATCCATCAGATCACTAGCTAGAGCCATGTCAATGCGGGACAGAGTGTTATGTGAAGCCGAATAACAAGAGAAGCAGGATACCCTCCCATTCCTCACTCGCCAGGCATCCACCATTCCAAGTTCCCCAATAAGAGTGCCAAACGAAGTCATACAACTATCCTGAATACCTGGAGGTCTACTACTCCTATCCCAGTACAGGTCTATCACATTATTGAAGTCCCCCACCAGTAAAAAAGGGATTACTCCCCCCTTCTCAGAGAACTCCCTTATCTCCCTTAGTTTGGTGCACTTATATGGAGGTGGTATATATATTGCAGCTATACACATGAGTCTGCCAAATATTTTACACTTGACGGCCACACACTGTCCCTCTTTATCCACATACACTTCTATCTCTTCATATTGCACAGAGTTATGGATCAGCAGTGATACACCCCTTGCATAGTTGGAAAAGGTGGAGTGATAGGCCTTCTGCACCCATCTCCTATTTAAAACATGTGTTGTCTCCTTTGTTAGATGCGTTTCTAGTAGACATATTACTGACGGGTTCTGGTCTTGAACATATTTAATTATTGCCGCTCTCCTAGACCTATCTGATAACCCTCTAATATTCCAACTCAACACCTTAATTCTATCCCCCATTATCCCACCCAGTAAAACCATCAAACCTTGTAGTATCTCCCCATGCTGCCTCTACCCTACCCCTTTCCCCCCTCCCCCCCTGCTCCCCTCCCCTCCTACTCCCCACCACTTCCTGTTTTCGAGTACTCCCGTGAAGCATCGGGTTTTCCAAACCTGGTCCATAATCCCTACTAAATTCCCCCCTACCTCCCTCGCCTTCCCCTCTTAGACACATTTTAAAACTCGTCCCTTTTCCAACAATTCTCCACTCCCCCCCTTTCTATGTATAATCATATTCCACTCAACCAATATAACAGTAAAATGGCGAACAGTAATTAAACTGGAATCTCAAATTGTAAATACCCCCACCGCGCCAAATTAGGCAGTCCCCATGTCCTGCGAAGCTCACATCAAACCCTTCGCATTCCCCCTGCATACTACCTCAATCCCAAAGGGAAGGAGAAAAAAAAAAAAAAAAGAAAAAACAAGAAGGGTCCCCTGTAAGCTCCTAAGGATGTTGTAGAGCCTCAGCCGGCCTTCTCCAACACACTGCAGATTCAGACAGCTCATTCCTTCAAACGGATCCGCTTTTCGTTTGCGTCCAACCACTGCATGGCTTCCTCTGGAGTTGTAAAAAAGTGCACCCGCTCCAACGCCGTCACTCTTAGCTTTGCCGGGAACATCATTGAGTATTGCACCCCCATCTCTCGCAGGCGCCTCTTTACTCCTGTAAAAGTCATACGTAGCTTTTGAACAGAAATGGAGTAGTCCGGGTATATGGAAATTCTCTGGCCGTCAATCATAAGATCCTCCATGTCTCTTGCCTTTCGCAGTATAGTGTCCCTGTCTCTGTAGTTGAGGAGCTTGGCTAGCATAGTGCGAGGGCCCCTGCCTGCTGGTTGTGGCTGCATCGGGACTCTGTGTGCACGTTCCACAGCATAGAGCTTGGATAAGACATTAGCACCCATTTTCCCCCTGAGCCAGTCTTCTACATATTCAGTGGGGTTTCTTCCTTCCGCTTTCTCAGGGATGCCGACAATTCGGATGTTATTTCTTCTAGAGCGGTTCTCTAAATCATCATTTTTTGCCATGATTTCAGCTATCTGCTGTGCAAATGTTTTTTCAGACTTTTGTAGTTTTGTAATATGATCCTCTGTTATCCCCACTCTCTCCTCTACAGCCGTTGTTCTCAGGTCTGCTTTCTTGAGGTCTTTCTTAATGTCAGCAACCTCTGCCTGTAATCCCTTAACTTGCTTCGTCAGGGAAGTCAGAGCCTCTTTACAAAAAGACACCACTGCAAAAATGTCCTTTAAAGTGGGGTTTTCTGGAGCCTGGTCTGCACTATGTGCTTCCTCTACTTCTCCTGTCTTATCTTGCTGCTGTTCACCATCCCCCATCTCATCAGAGCTGGCATTGTCTTCTCCCTCCTCACCTCTGTTATCTGTATGCTGATGTGATTTCTCTGAAGTCCTGGCAAATTTCTCTAGCCTTGCCGCGACCTGCATCCTCTCCTGACAGGCTGCATTCACTTTCTCAGCTTCCTGCCTTATCATGGCACCATCCTGAGAGCTGGGGACTTTCCCGCCTCCATTATCTTTTTGCCTGTGACGGACCATGGCACCTCTCTGCATCCACCAGACTCACCCCAGATAAGTCCTCACCACCTTATCTTCCTGACAGCCGGCTGAGGCAGTGATAACAGCGGTATTCAGGGATTTATCAAGGGAGTTTGCAGGAGAGCTCCACAAACACGTCTCTTCACATTGCCGTCCAGGCCACGCCCCCGTGCCCGGAACTTTCAACTTGCTGGAAGTCTCCTGTTGCGGCACAAGTGCTCAATGCAACTGTATGAGAGCTAGAACGAAGCTTTCAGAGTTACATTAATTTGTGACCTCCGGCGCACTCCATGTAACACTGGAGCAGCCAGCAGGTCCCAAATTGTCAAAGACTGACAGGAGCAACGCTGGAAAAAGATGAAGACAACGGCAGACGAGTAAAATACAGGCGGCAGGGAATTTACATTTAATGCACCACTCCAGCAGGGGAAAAAAAAACCCAAACAAATGCCGGAGTGGTGCATTAACCCCTTCATGACCATGGACGGATATATCCGTCATGGAGCGTGTCCCGTTAAGCCCCGCCCCTTGCCGCGGGCAGGCGGCGGTCGGCACACATATTAGCTGTTTTTAACAGCTGACATGTGTGCCTGCTAGCCGCGGGTGGAATCGCTTCCACCCGCGGCCATTAACCCCTTAAATCTTGCTGCCAAAGTCTGGCAGCAAGATCTAAATGCGCGCGGCCATGTTTTTTACTTACCGCCGCCCCCACCGGAAGTCACGTGCGTGATCACGTGACTATCGGTGGTTGCCATCGTAGCACAGGGTCATGTGATGACGCCTGCAGCTATGATGTTTCACTTTCGTTTTCCCTCGGCCGAGAGCAGAGGGAAAAACAAAGTGACTGAATCTGCTGTTTACAGCTGTATTGCTGTGATTAGCAGATAGATAATAGCGATCGGATTGCTGATCGCTATAGCCCCCTAGGGGGACTAGTAAAAAAAAAAAAAAAAAAAAAAAAAAGTTTTAAAAAATAAAAAAAAAAAACCTAAAAGTTCAAATCACCCCCCTTTCCCCTCATTGAAAATTAAAGGGTTAAAAAAATAAATAATATACACATATTTGGTATCGCCGCGTTCAGAAATGCCCGATCAAAATATAAAATCAATTAATCTGATTGGTAAACGGCGTAGTGGCAAAAAAATTCCAAAACGCCAAAATTACGTTTTTTGGCCGCCGCAAGTTTTACGCAAAATGCAATAACAGGCGATCAAAACATAGCATCTGCGCAAAAATGGTACCATTAGAAGCGTCAGCTCGAGACGCAAAAAATAAGCAGTCACTGAGCCATAGATCCAAAAAAATAAAAACGCTACGTGTTTCGGAAAATGGCGCAAAACGTGCGCCACTTTAATTGGACAAACTTGTGAATTTTTTTTAACCCCTTAGATAAAAGTAAACCTATACATGTTTGGTGTCTACAAACTCGCACCGACCTCAGGCATCATACCCACACATCAGTTTTGCCATATAGTGAACACCGTGAATAAAACATCCCAAAAACTATTGTGCCATCACACTTTTTTGCAATTTTTCCGCACTAGGAATTTTTTTGCTGTTTTCAAGTACACCATATGGTAAAACTTATGGTTTCATTTAAAAGTACAACTTGTCCCGCAAAAAACAAGCCCTCATATGGCAAAGATTGACGGAAAAATAAAAAGTTACGGCTCTCGGAAGAAGGGGAGCAAAAAACAAAAACGCAAAAACGGAACTGAAGGGGTTAATAAAAGCATGACATAATTTAGGTGCAGAAAATCTGGATCATCAAGGCTATGTGCCCACGCTGCGGATTTACCGCGGATTTTGCCGCGGATTTACCGAAAATCTGCAGCAGCAGCACTTCCAAGCCATTTCAATGGCATTTTGGAAATGCTGTGCCCATGCTGCGGATTTTTCCGCGGCGGATTTTGATCCGGAAAAATCTGCAGCATGTCAATTATTGTTGCGGATTTTGTTGCGGATTTTTCCCATGCAAGTCAATGCAAGGTGTAAAATCCGCAAGAAATCCGCAGGTCTGTTCCCACAGGCTCTTTTTCCTGCGGATTTGGTGCGGATCTCGCAAACAAATCCGCAGGAAGTGATGTAGGATAGTTCAGGAAGAGGAAGTTTCACCATTTTGTAGTGTAGAGTAGTGGCAGTGTAGTCGTGTTGTGTCCGGACTCTGGATTGCCAGCTAAAAGCAGCTAGTTACAGGCTGCTTGCTTTTAGCTGAAGCATTCTCTGCCCCTCCCGCTGAGAACCACCTTATCCTGGTGAAAAACCAGGAAGGGGGCTTTGCATGACAGCGCTGCCAGCTCCGACACTCTACGGAGCGATGTAACTGCCACTAGAAATGCCACCTTCTGCGAAAGACGTGATAAAGAGACATCCCGCAGCGGCTCGAAAGGTGGTTTCTGAAGAGCCGTTAGCACCCTGTTAAGATCCCAGGGTTCCAGCGGACGCTTGTAAGGTGGGACTATGTGGCAAACTCCCTGCAGGAACGTGCGGACCTGCGGAAGCCTGGCAGTGGCTAGACGCTTTTGAAAAAATACGGATAGCGCCGATACTTGTCCCTTGAGAGAGCCGAGAGACAAACCCTTGTCCATTCCGGATTGAAGGAATGAAAGAAATGTGGGTAAGGCAAAGGGCCAGGGAGTAAAACCCTTATCAGAGCACCAGGATAAGAAGATCCTCCAAGACCTGTGATAGATCTTGGCGGACGTTGGTTTCCTGGCCTGTCTCATAGTGGCAATGACATCTTGAGATAACCCTGAGGACGCTAGGAGCCAGGACTCAATGGCCACACAGTCAGGTTGAGGGCCGCAGAATTCAGATGGAAAAAACGGCCCTTGAGACAGCAAGTCTGGGCGGTCTGGGAGCGCCCACGGTTGACCCACCGTGAGATGCCACAGATCCGGGTACCACGACCGCCTCGGCCAATCTGGGGCGACGAGAATGGCGCGACGACAGTCGGACCTGATCTTGCGCAGCACTCTGGGCAGCATCGCCAGAGGAGGAAATACATAGGGCAGTCGAAACTGCGACCAATCCTGAACTAATGCGTCCGCCGCCAGAGCTCTGTGATCTTGAGACCGGGCCATGAATGCCGGGACTTTGTTGTTGTGCCGTGACGCCATGAGATTGACGTCCGGCGTTCCCCAGCGGCGACAGATCTCTCGAAACACGTCTGGGTGAAGAGACCATTCCCCCGCGTCCATGCCCTGTCGGCTGAGAAAATCTGCTTCCCAGTTTTCTACGCCCGGGATGTGAACTGCGGAGATGGTGGAAGCTGTGGCTTCCACCCACTGCAGAATTCGTCGGACTTCCTGGAAGGCTTGACGACTGCGAGTGCCGCCTTGGTGGTTGATGTATGCGACGGCAGTGGCGTTGTCCGACTGGATCCGGATCTGCCTGCCCTCCAGCCACCGATGAAAGGCCAATAGGGCTAGATACACTGCCCTTATCTCCAGAATATTGATCTGAAGGGATGACTATCGGAGTCCAGGTTCCCTGAGCCCTGTGATGGAGAAAAACCGCCCCCCACCCTGACAGGCTCGCGTCCGTCGTGACCACAGCCCAGGTGGGGGGTAGGAAGGATTTTCCCTGCGATAGAGAGTTGGGAAGGAGCCACCACTGAAGTGACGTCTTGGTTGCAAGGGAAAGAGAGACGTTCCTGTCGAGTGAAGTCGACCTCCTGTCCCATTTGCGGAGAATGTCCCACTGGAGTGGCCGCAGATGGAATTGCGCGAAGGGCACTGCCTCCATCGCTGCCACCATCTTCCCCAGGAAGTGCATGAGGCGCCTCAAGGGGTGTGACTGACCCCGAAGAAGAGATTGCATCCCTGCCTGCAGCGAAAGCTGCTTGTCCAGCGGTAGCATGACTACGGCTGACTGAGTATGAAACTCCATCCCAAGGTACGTCAGTGATTGGGTCGGTGTCAACTTGGATTTTGGGAAGTTGATGATCCACCCGAACTGCTGGAGAGTCGCCAGAGCGACGGAAAGGCTGTTTTGACACGCCATCTGAGAGGGTGCCCTGACCAGAAGATCGTCTAAGTAGGGAATCACAGAGTGGCCCTGAGAGTGTAGGACCGCCACAACAGATGCCATGACCTTGGTGAACACCCGTGGGGCTGTCGCCAGGCCGAAAGGCAATGCCACGAACTGAAGGTGTTCGTCCCCGATGGCGAAACGCAAAAAGCGTTGATGTTCGGGTGCGATCGGCACATGGAGATAAGCATCCTTGATGTCGATCGATGCTAGGAAGTCTCCTTGTGACATCGAAGCGATGACAGAGCGGAGAGACTCCATCCGAAACCGTCGGGTGCTCACATGTCTGTTGAGCAGTTTGAGGTCCAGAACGGGACGGAACGAGCTGTCCTTCTTTGGCACCACACACAAGTTGGAGTAAAAACCGCGACCATGTTCCTGTAGGGGAACAGGGATCACAACTCCTTCTGTCTTCAGAGCGTTCACCGCCTGAAAAAGTGCATCGGCTCGCTAAATAACCTCTTGGAAGCCGAGTCTGCCTTCCATTCGCGCAGCCACATGGCCCTGCGGACTGCCACAGAGTTAGCGGATGCCACCGCTGTACGGCTAGCAGAGTCTAAAACTGCGTTCATGGCGTAGGAAGAAAAAGCTGACGCCTGAGAAGGCAAAGAAGCAACCTGCGGAGCAGAATTACGTGTGACCGCATTAATCTCAGTCAGACAAGCTGAGATAGCTTGTAGTGCCCACACGGCTGCACAGGCCGGGGCAAAAGACGCGCCCGTGGCTTCATAGATGGACTTTACCAGGAGCTCTATCTGCCTGTCAGTGGCATCCTTTAGCGATGATCCATCTGCAACCGATACCACAGATCTAGCCGCCAATCTAGAGACTGGGGGATCCACCTTGGGACATTGAGCCCAACCCTTAACCACGTCAGAGAGGAAGGGGTAACGTGTGTCAGTAAGGCGCTTAGTAAAGCGCTTGTCCGGAACCGCTCTGGGCTTCTGGACAACATCTCTGAAGTTAGAGTGATCGAAAAACGCACTCAGTGTACGTTTAGGGAACCGAAACTGGTGTTTCTCCTGCTGAGAAGTCGACTCCTCTACCGGAGGCGGCGGGGGAGAGATATCTAACACCTGGTTGATGGACGAGATAAGGTCATTTACTATGGCGTCCCCTTCAGGTGTATTAAGATTGAGAGCAACGTCAGTGTCAGAGCCCTGAGCTGCAACGTCCGCCTCGTCCTCCAGAGAGTCCTCACGCGCGGACAGAGAGGGGCCTGGAGGTGAAGATCCAACAGGGCCCGGGGCTTGTGTAAGGACCGGTCTGGACTGTAAAGCTTCAAGCAGCTTGGCAGACCATTTGTCCATAGACTGAGCCATGGATTGTGAGAGTGACTCAGAGTTTTTCAGCAAAAAACTGCAAACTCTGTCCCTGCCGCCTGGACAGGGGGAGCAAGGGGTTCTACCTGAGCCGAGGGGCCCACTAGTGACCGAGGCTCAGGTTGAGGAAGCAAAACAGGGGTTGAGCATTGCTCACAGTGAGGGTAGGTGGAACCCGCAGGTAACTTAGCCACACAAGAGGTACAGGTCGCAAAATAACCCTGTGCCTTGTCACCCTTGCTCCTTGTGGACGACATGCTGTTGTCTCCTAGGAGAGTGATCACTGAGGGTATATGGGAAGGGTATACAGCCCGACCGAACAGAAATATATAAATATATATATAGTATCTAATCCGGCACCCTAAGGGGACCAGCACCGGGTGACCGGTGTGGCTTACCGACCGCTGAAAAGCGGAGTGTGTGTCCTCCAGATTCCCTGCCTTAGGTCTCCCAGCGTTGCAGAGCTCTTTCCAGGAAATCCTTCACAGGCAGAATGCCAAAGAAATGGCTGCCGGAGCTCTCAGGGGAGGAGTGGAGCCGTGGGCGGCGTTAGAAAAAGTGCGGGAATCTGGAGTCCCCACAGTGATCAGTGAGGGGGGAGGAAACATACAGGATGCTCCGGCCCTCACAGCCGATGTCAGGCCGGCCGTCCCGCCCTTACCCCTGATAGACAGGCCCGGGGGCGGGAGTTTTGCTACTAGGCCGCAATTGAAGCCGGGGACTAAATTTAAGACCGCGGCCGACAAACAGGCGCGGTCGGCGCGGAAGTCCGCCGGCCGTCACAAAGAAGCAGCTGCTGCAGCGTCCGGGATAAAGGCGCTCCATGCACATCCCCCATGGGGATACAGAGTACCTTAGTGATGCAGGGCCCGGTCCCTGAGGATAATTAAACTCCTGTCCGACAGATTCCCTCAGGGGCTGCGGAGGGAGCACGGTCCCAGTGGATGGATGACCGCTCAGGATCCCACTTCTCCCAGAGCCGCTAAGGGATGGTGAAGGAGACGGCATGAGGCTCCGGCCTTTGTACCCGCAATGGGTACCTTAACAGCACCGCCGACATAGTGGGGTGAGAAGGGAACATGCCGGGGGCCCCGTGGGGGCCCACTTTTCTTCCAACCGATATAACTAATCTGAGATTCATGAGTGGATGTGTGCCTCCTTCCACACAAAGCATAAAACTGAGGAGCCCGTGATGCACAAGAGGGTGTATAGGCAGAGGGGAGGGGTTACACTTTTTAAAGTGTAATACTTTGTGTGGCCTCCGGAGGCAGAAGCTATACACCCCAATTGTCTGGGTCTCCCAATGGAGCGACAAAGAAAAGGCAACCAAAACACTGCCAGAAATCTCATAAGGTTTACCTGGTACTGTAAGGCTATGTGTCCACGGGAGAAAGTACCTGCGGATTTTTCTGCATCAAAATCCGCAGCTTTCCCCCGGAATCCGCACCTTAGCATAGGTGCGGATTTGACGCGGATTTCGTTGCGGATTTTGATGCGGATTTTGTCCATTGTACTCTATTGTGTTTCTGAATAAAGCTTAGTCTGTTTTGAAGGAAAAAAAAGGCTCTTTATGTCATTTCCTGTCCCAACCCTCCTTTCTTCTCCATTATCCATTTTGTAATAAAGGGGCAGAAATGTTTAAAGGGAACCTGTCGCCACTTTTTTTGTAAAAAGCTGCGGCCAACACCACTGTGCTCTTATATACAGCATTTTAACAGGCTGTATATAATAACCTAGTGGTGGTGGCCGCAGCTTACAGCCAAAAAATGTGGTGCCATGTTCCCTTTCACTGGTATTTTTAAAAAAAAAAAAAAAATGTGCTCCGCTGTATTTTCACTGTCCAGCCCGATGCAAGCAAGCAACTGAGGGCTGTGCTTCTCAGCGGGATAAGGCTGAAGCATTCTCTGCCCCTCCCGCTGAGAAAAACAGTCCTCAGCTGCCCCTGAAAATGGCGGCTCCGTTGTGAAGCGCCATTCACAGGTGCTGTACCGAGGCTCATCCAGCTGCCCTGATGCATTGGCTGGCTGGGTAATAACGGGGTTAATGCCAGTTTTCTGCAAACTGGCACTAAGCCCAAAGTTCATAATGTCATGCCTGTGTAGACACGGCCATTATGGACCTCCATTTGGTACTAAATAAAAGAAAACACTTTTTGAAAAATTTTATTTGAAAGAAAAACACACACACATCCCTGATTGCCATCTTTATTACTCCCAAGCCTCAGAGGTTAATCCAGGACAATTGTAATCACTGGTTTGCTCTCTGCCGGCTGCTGTGAGCGGCAGAACTCACTGGCCGGGTCAGCTCAGTTCATAGCTGAGCCCGGGTCACAGCGTCAGCCGGTCACAGCAGCCGTCAGTGTATTATTAAATGCTGCACAGCTCTCTTCCGGCAGCTGGGAGCGTCTGACGTCAGAGCCCTGGTCAGCTGACTTAATTCGCGAGCGCGGGTGGGTCAGCTGACTGCACACCGACCAGCTGACGTGCCGGGCTGCGATGTGCACTCATGTGACCCGGGCACGGACGTCAGCCGGTACCAGCAGCCGGAAGAGAGCTTTGCAGCATCTCGAACACTGACGGCTGCTGGGACCGGCTGACATCCGTGCCCGGGTCACATGAGTGCACATCGTCAGCTGACCCGCCTGCGCTCGCGAATTAAGTCAGCTGACCAGGGCTCTGATATCAGACGTTCCCAGCTGCCGGAAAAGAGCTGTGCAGCATTTAATACACTGACGGCTGCTGTCACCGGCTGACGTCAGTGCCCGGGTCAGCCGGGTGCACATCGGAGCCCGGCTCGGAGTTGTCATGGATTATCGTCGGGGGATTCAGGGAGTAATAAAGATGGCAATCAGGGATGTGTGTGTGTTTTTCTTTCAAATAAAATTTTTAAAAAAAGTGTTTTCTTTTCTTTAGTACCAAACGGAGGTTCATAATGGCCGTGTCTACACAGGCATGACATTATGAACCTCAGGCTTAGTGCCAGTTTGCAGAAAACTGGCATTAACCCCGTTATTACCCAGCCAGCCAATGCATCAGGGCAGCTGGATGAGCCTCGGTACAGCACTTGTGAATGGCGCTTCACAACGGAGCCGCCATTTTCAGGGGCAGCTGAGGACTGTTTTTCTCAGCGGGAGGGGCAGAGAATGCTTCAGCCTTATCCCGCTGAGAAGCACAGCCCTCAGTTGCTTGCTTGCATCGGGCTGGACAGTGAAAATACAGCGGAGCATTTTTTTTTTTTTTTAAAAAAGAATTGTGAAAAAAGACCTGGGATCCTGTTTTGCCAGCTAAAAGCAAGCAGCCTGTAACTAGCTGCTTTTAGCTGGCAATCCAGGGTCCGGACACAACACGACTACACTGCCACTACTCTACACTACAAAATGGTGAAACTTCCTCTTCCTGAACTATCCTACATCACTTCCTGCGGATTTGTTTGCGAAATCCGCACCAAATCCGCAGGAAAAAGAGCCTGTGGGAACAGACCTGCGGATTTCTTGCGGATTTTACACCTTGCATTGACTTGCATGGGAAAAATCCGCAACAAAATCCGCAACAATAATTGACATGCTGCAGATTTTTCCGGATCAAAATCCGCGGCAAATCCGCCGCGGAAAAATCCACAGCATGGGCACAGCATTTCCAAAATGCCATTGAAATGGCTTGGAAGTGCCGCTGCTGCAGATTTTCGGCAAATCCGCGGTAAATCCGGGGCAAAATCCGCAGCGTGGGCACATAGCCTAAAAAGCAGCTTTTAATCTGCATAAAAAGGCAGCAAAAATGCAACGTGTGACCATAGCCTAAGGATATCGCTTTAATCAGTATAAACAGCGAGATTATGGCCATGCCTCTACTTTCACCTGCAAAACCAGACTGACAGGTTATCTTCAAGGTTATGTTCACAGAAGCGATGATTCTCTCATGTGAGGGAATCTGATGGATTATGTGGAAGACACTCAGCCAAAACTCTGCTGTGAGAATCAGAGCACAGGTGAGGAATTAATTCATTTCTCCATCTTGTCCATTACCTGTGTCCACGGTAATCGGACTACACGCGGATTACATCACAGTACAGTCTGATGTTTCACAGACTTGTACGGATGCAACTGATAAGAATATTGAAGTTTCGGACGCACCCATAGACTTACATAGGTGCCTGTAACACGAATATTGGAGCCACGCGCAACATGCACTGATTGTTTACTTATGCCGATTTGGCTCGAGAAAACAAAAATTGCAGATTTGCACTGCCCTATAGTATAACGCAGGTCCTATAAAACATCGGATTGCCCTCACCCATGTTATACAACGCAGCCTAAAATTGGAAATCACTTACTCTGTTAAAGAATCTCAGTTACAAGCATTTTTGATAAATAATGAAATCATGTCGTTTTTTACCTTTATGTCTACGGTCATCTTTAAATCCCAGTGTAGTAAAGGTAGGCAAAAGTTTGCTTGACAAAGAACTTAAATCCACTAAATGGGTCTCTTCCTCTACAGAAAGAATACAAAAATAAAAATATAAAGATACTTTTATCATTCCACAAATTCCAACAACAGTCCTGACCATTGCTTCATCAAGAGGAAATAAAACTTCCCATTAAAGCTGCAAACTGATAGCCATTATTTGTGTATAAACCACATGCACATTGCTCATGGAAACATTCCCTCCTCATTATATATACTGAATAAAGCTCCCAAAGTTGGCCCAATCATCGCTTACTTCCAAATCCCGTTTTGTGGTGAGCCCTAATAGAGCCACTGAATGTAGGGCCAGGCGATTTGTGAATCCTGCCCACATGTCTATATTTGTACACTATAGTTAAAAAGTTTGGGGTCACTCAGACAATTTTGTCTTTTCCATGAAAAATCATACTTTTATTTATCAAATGAGTTGCATAATGAAAAGAAAGTATAGTTCAGACACTGACTAGGTTTGAAATAATGATTTTCCACTTCAAACTTTGCTTTCGTCAAAGAATGTTCCCTTTGCAGCAATTCCAGCTTTGCAGACCTTTGGCATTCTAGCTGTTAATATGATGAGGTAATCTGGAGATATTTCACCCCATGCTTCCCCCCGTCCCACAAGTTGGATTGGCTTGATGGGCTCTTTTTGCGTACCATACGGTCAAGCTGCTCCCATAACAGCTCAATAGGGTTGAGGTCTGGTGACTGGGCTGGCCAATCCATTACAGATAAAATACCAGGTGCCTACTTCTTCCCTAAATAGTTCATGCATAATTTGGAGGTGTGCTTTGGGTTATTGTCCTGTTGTAGGATGAAATTGGCTCCAATCAAGCGCTGTCCACAGGGTTTGGCATGGCGTGGCAAAATGGAGTGATAGCCTTCCTTATTCAAAATCCCTTTTACCTTGTATAAATCTCCCACTTTACCAGCACCAAAGAAACCCCAGACCATCACATTACCTCCACCATGCTTGACAGATGGCGTCAGGCACAGCTGTTCTGCATCTCACAAATGTTCTTCTGTGAGATCCAAACACCTCAAACTTCGATTTGTCTGTCCATAACACTTTTTTCCAATCTTCCTCTGTCCAATGTCTGTGTTCTTTTGCCCATATTAATCTTTTCCTTGTATTAGTCAGTCTCAGATATGGATTTTTCTTTGCCACTCTGCCCTGAAGGCCAGCATCCCAGAGTCGCATCTTCACTGTAGACGTTGACACTGGCGTTTTGTGGGTACCATTTAATGAAGCTGCCAGTTGAGGACCTGTGAGGCGTCGATTTCTCAAACTAGAGACTCTAATGTACGTGTCTTGCTGCTCAGTTGTGCAGCGGGGCCTCCCACTTCTCTTGTTACTCTGGTTACAGCCTGTTTCTGTGCTTCTCTGAAGGGAGTAGTAAACACTGTTGTAGGACATCTTCAGTTTCTTGGCAATTTTTTGTATTGACTATCCTTAATTTTTAAGAACAAGAATAGACTGTCGAGTTTCACATGAAAGTTCTCTTTTTCTGGCCATTTTGAGAGTTTAATGGAACCAACAAATTTAATGCTCCAGATTCTCAACTAGGTCAAAGGAAGGTCAGTTTCATAATTTCTCTAATCAGCGACGCTGTTTTCAGCTGTGCTAACATACTTGCACAAAGGTTTTCAAGGGATTTCTAAACATCCATTAGCTTTCTGACACAGTTAGCAAACACAATGTACCATTAGAACACTGGAGTGGTGATTGTTAGAAATGTGCCTCTATAAACCTATGTAGATATTGCATTAAAAAAACAGACGTTTGAAGGTAGAATAGTCATTTACCACATTAACAATGTATAGAGTGTATTTCTGTTTAATTTAATGTTAGCTTCATTGAAAAAAAATGTGCTTTTCTTTCAAAAATAAGGAAATATCTAAGTGACCCTAAACTTTTCAACTGTAGTGTATGTCTGTGCAAAGACACTCATCTTTTACCAGCATCAAGGATACAACAAACAAGTCTATGGGTCTGTGAAAAAAGTGCAGCAAGCACAAAGATGGCATCAGTATGCAGACTGTGTGCGGAGCAGGATTCAGATTTTCCTTTGCTTTCTTTCAAGAGCCCTAACCTAACCTTCCTCTATTTTTCTGTCTAAACAGATTTAGTGAGGGATTGTTTTTTTGCAGGATGAATTGTCGAAAACTGGAGAAAAAATTCCAAATGTGATGAAATGGTGAAAAAAACCTACAATGAAGATTTTTTTTTTTTATGGCATTCACTGTGGGGTAAAAATTACCTGGAAACATGATTGCCCAGGTCAGTGTGATTACAGCAATATCAAACTATTTTTTTTTTCTATTTAAAGGGGTGGCTCAAAGTCCGCTTATCCCCATCACGTGACATGGGCTGCAATGACCTCTGATGTCCGGTGATGTCACGTCAACTTTTGGAATTGGAAGTTGACACGGCATCACTGAGGCGGGACCCAGTTTCTGTGAGTAACTGTGCTGTGAGCGGAGTTTCATCACAGGGCACAACACAATCTCTCCTTTACCGCATAGAGCCACAAGCACGAGTGATGCTGGGCTGTGATGTGTGGTGAAACTCTGCTCACAGAGCAGTCACTGAAGGAGATCCCGCCTTGGTGATGCCAGGTCAACCTCCAATTAAAGGTCACTGCAGCCAGAGTCATGTGATGGGGATAAGCAGACAACGATAACACCGCTCACAGGCAGGTATTTAGAAAAAGCCTTCTGTCACAGCTTTACATCGATGTGGTCACTATGTTTTGTAGTGGACCACATGTTTAAAGTAATTTTCCTCCTAAATCCCTATCTATTTAGTGCCATAATCTAAACTATTTTTTAATATACTTGAATTAAAAATTCCCTGCCGTTCCCCAACTACATTATCTACCTGCTATTCTATTTTTTTCCCACTTCCCTTCCTTTTTGATGAAGCTCATTTGGAAACCCCAGTGCATGCTGGGATAATCAAATGTAGCGTCATCAGGGAGCAGAGGCTGCTGAAGACTCTACCCCCTTCCCTGAAACAAAGCATCATCAGTGACCTTTGTTTCAGGAGCTGGATTAATCCCAGCGCGATGAGCACAATGTAATGGTTAAAAAAAATCAGAATTTTGAAAAATAAATGTTGCCATTTTCCAAAACCAGGATTCTTTTGGATTATTTTTGTTGGGGCCAAATGAAAGCTTGTTTTTTTGTGAAGTGAGATAATATTTTTATCAATAACCAATTTTGTGTACATACTATGCTTTTTATTATAGATTGTTTTTTAAAAAGGTCCGGCAGCTTTGATTTTTTTTTTTTCTGTTTTACGGTGTTTATCAATCTGATTAATTCCATATTTAATTAGATCAAACATCTATAGAAGATAGGGAGAAAAAAAAATGACACCTTACATTTTTACCTCTCTTTTTATTCAATGGAGGGAAAGGGGGCAATTTGAAATGCTATCCAATTTTGATATTTTTTAAAACGGTTTTCTTTATTTTTTTCTTCCCTTAGGGAACATCAACCTGCGATTGTTTGATAAGTTATACTATATACTTACCCTCTGCATCTGGATCAGCGTTTACCACAGTGTAAATTAAATTTGAATCCATGTTCTTTTTAAGGTAACCAATCTGAAAAAAAAAAATAAAATTAAAAAGTACCAGAATAAAATGTGACAAAATTAGTTTCAAATATGACCAAAAAAATATACCTTGCAACTTGGATAAGACCGGTTGACCTTGTCCCTGGCTTCATCTGCAGCATGCTCCACTAGAGCCAGGACATGTTCTTCTGCAGTGCTATCTGTTAAACTACATGCATTGCCTTCAGGCTCAAAAATGCAGCTAAAAGAAAGAATAGAAATAATAATGTAAAAGGTGCATTTACCAATATATGCAGAGGCACTTTGAACTTTGCACTTGTGCACAGCAGTCTCAACTGGTTCCTTTTATATTAACGTTAGTACTGCAGTCTATTTATGAACATGCAAGAAAAGAGATTAAACACAGCATCAAAGGTTGAACAGTTCAGCAGCGTTAACCCAGCGCAGCAACAGCAAACCCAGCGCAGCAACAGCAAACCCAGGGCAGCAACAGCAAACCCAGCGCAGCAACAGCAAACCCAGGGCAGCAACAGCAAACCCAGGGCAGCAACAGCAAACCCAGGGCAGCAACAGCAAACCCAGGGCAGCAACAGCAAACCCAGGGCAGCAACAGCAAACCCAGGGCAGCAACAGCAAACCCAAGGCAGCAACAGCAAACCCAAGGCAGCAACAGCAAACCCAGCGCAGCAACAGCAAACCCAGCGCAGCAAGAGCTAACCCAGAGCAGCAAGAGCAAACCCAGAGCAGCAAGAGCAAACCCAGCGCAGCAAGAGCAAACCCAGCGCAGCAAGAGCAAACCCAGCGCAGCAGAGGTAACCCAGCGCAGGAGGGCTAATAGAGTCCAATGTAAGTGAACTTAATCTCATTACAGATATTTGCAGCTGCACTTGCCCTCTAGTAGTGTTATAAGAGCAAAGTGTGAACAAAAATATCTGCAGGAGAACAGAACAAGTTAAATTTTCAAACTTACAGCATAACCTTGAAATCAGCAAAAGTAAGGTTTTATTAATTAAAAAAAACGTGCCGTTATACTATATTATAGTT
Organism: Anomaloglossus baeobatrachus; assembly: GCF_048569485.1. Lineage (NCBI taxonomy): Eukaryota > Metazoa > Chordata > Amphibia > Anura > Aromobatidae > Anomaloglossus > Anomaloglossus baeobatrachus. The sequence goes on along the minus strand of NC_134358.1, from coordinate 356,235,875 downwards.
GACTATAGAATCTGCAATGGAAATGTGAGCGATCATGGACTAGAAAAGATTTTTAAAAATAATGGAAAAATGTAACATTTTCATAAATGAGAAATTGGAGTGACTGCTAACGTTACAGTGAATCTGATGTGCTGGCTAGTTCTTGTAAACCTAAGCACCAATAAAGGTTATCACTTTAATAACACAAATGTGCTTAACTACTGGATGCTGAGAAAGCAGTGTAAGGCCCTGTGCGCACTAAAAAATAGAATTTTCTTAAGAAAATTCCGCAGGCTCTGAAAGATTACCGCACCTGTGGTAAAAAAAAAAACCGCGGCAAACCGCACCTGAAGACCGCATGCGGTTTTACCGCGGTTTTCCGCAGGTTGTTTCCCTGCGTTTTTTAACCATTGTCTATGGTAAAAACCGCAGGTACCTGCGGAAAAGAAGTGACATGGAATTCTTTTTGCTGCAGGAAACATGCAGCAAAACCTGTTGGTGAAAAAAACCGCAGTGTGTGCACAGCATTTTTTGTTTTACCATAGGTTTTGCTGGGGAAGGACTGCAGCAAGGTTATAAACATTTTCTGCATCAAAACATGCAGCAAAACCGCAGCGTGCGCACAGGGCCTAAAGCAGACAACCCATCTGATTGCACTTGGTGTTGTCAGTTTTGTAATGGTCACCACAATAAAACAGGAATTTGGGAAACTTTCAAATTAAGTGTACGAGCATAATAGTGTTGGAGTTAAAGCAATCCTGAGCACATAGCCCTATAACAAATAATGCATACCTCTGATCATCTTCAATGACCCTGCAAAAGTATTAAAAGGAAAAAATAAGTTTTAAATATCATAATGCAGGACTTCTGACAAGATACACACTTCGTCAAAACACATTTGTGGCATAAGGGTATGTACACACAAGGTTTATAAAGCTGGTCTGCTTAAAGAAAACCTATCAGCAGGATTTAGCACTGAAAAGTGCATGCATGGCCACAATGGTGCTGTGATGCTGATTTCATGGATACCTTTGGTTGCTGAATAATCTTCCTCTAACATTTTCATGAGTTGTCATCCGTGCTTCGGGGAGGGACCTGGGGGCTGGGTTGTCTTCTGCTTCTTCGCCATTTCACCTGCTTCCTCTGTTTCTGCTATAGGTCCACTAATTATTCAGTGACCTGCCTCCTTTAAAAAATCTGCTCCGCCGCCATTATTGCAGTGGGAAGCATATGCACAGTGGGATTCAGCAGGTGGTCTGCAGGTCTTCAATAAAATGTTACCGAATGTGGTGAATGCGCAGACTATGATTTCAGCTCAAGGACCCCTTCATCAAGCCAAAAACATAACCTGTGCATGCTCTGCATCTGGTGCCATTGTATTTAAGACCGTGCACAGTGTGATTCTACAGACTATCTTGAATAAAATGGCGCCTGATGTGTTGCATGCGCAGATTGAGATTGCAGCTTAATAAGGTCATTAAGCTAAAATCTTGGTCTGCGCTTGAGCCGCATCAGAAGCCATCGAAGACCTGCAGACTGCTTGTAGAATCACACTGCGCATGCACCGCTCACCCCAATCATGGTGGAGGCAACGCGGAATTTCAAAAAGGAGGCAGATTATTGAATAATCAGTGATCTGTAGAAGAAACAGAAGAGGCAGGCAGAGAAGCAGAAGACCCTACCCCTTAATGTCTCGCCCCAATGAACGGATGACATTATCATGAAAACTTTAGAGGAAGATTATTCAGCAACTAAAGATCAGATTTCTTCCCTGCAGGTATCCATTTAATCAGTATCACAACGCCATTATGGTCATGGCTTTGTTTATAGTGCTAGATCCTGCTAACAGGTTCTCCTAATAAACACTTAGGCTGCTTTGACACCTCCGGTTTTAGCAGAGCCGGCCAATCCGGCTCTAAAACCTAGGCAACGGATGCGGCGACAATACCGCATAAGTTTACTTTGCACAAGTTTTTGACATGCGGCCCGTCCGGTTTTTGCCGCTTGCGGCAGGCTACTGAGCATGCGCAGTGGAAAAAACCGCATGCGGCGGACGGATGCGGTGCTTGCCGCAGGACGCCGCATGCGGCGTCCATAGGGATGCATTGCAAATCGCGCCGCATTGGCCGGATGCGGCGGAATGCGGGTTTTTTTGCCGGACAAAAAACGTGCCAGGCAACGTTCCATCCGGCCGCCGCATCGGCTAAATCTAAGCTAAAAAAACCGGACCGAACGCAAGCCCATGCGGCACAATACGGCACTAATGTAAGTCTATGCAAAATAAACGCAACCGGTGGCAAAAAAAAAAAAAAAACTGTTGCGGTTTTTCTGCAAAGCGCCGGATTGTGCCGGATGTGTGAAAGCAGTCTTGGAAGGAATAGGAAAATAACTTCTACGCACTCCCCCCACCCTGCAGCATTTGAAACACACTTTGAAGTGACGCCTGATGGAAATGGCTCCAAGCTAGGTATTTCCCAAACAGAAGGATAAAAGATCCAAAAAGCTCTTCCAAAATGCTTAAAAAAAAACCTACAAACTCCACAAAGAAAAAGTATTTCCTTAAGTGACTTCTACTTGAAAACTTATTTTTAAATGCTTCATACACACTCAGCGTGCACATACCATTGTATCGAGGCTAAAACCTCTAATTCAGGTTTGCTTTCAAATGCTCAAGCAAGCTGCAATGACAAGAAATGTCAAACCATAAGGCCACGTGCACACCTTGAGTATGTGGCAAGTTTTGTACCTCAGTAATTGTAGCCAAAACCAGGAGTGGGTGAATAATGCAGAAGTGGTGCCCGAGTTTCTATTACACTTTTCCTCTGGTTTTCCCACTTCTGGTTTTGGCTACAAATACTGAGGTACTTAACTCACCAAATACTGAATGTGTGCACAAGGCCTAAGACTAGTTGTTCATGGGGTGTTTTTGCTCCCCATCTTCTGTATCCTTTATAGCACTCCAGCAATTTTTGACTTGCCTGTGTATACCTGCTTTTGTTGATGAAACATGTCTGGGTTGTTTGCTATTGTGATTCCTTTCTTCCCTTTTGATAGGTTTCCCCTAATGCAGACTACCTTATTTTTCGGACTATAAGACGCACCCTGGTTTTAGAGGAGGAAAATAGGAAAATAAAATTTTAAGCAAATGGTATAGCCCCCATCCTGCTACATAGCGCCATTCTGGTATATGCCCTTATCCTGCTATATACTGTCATCCTGCTATATACCGCCATCCTGCTATATGCCCTCATCATGCTATATACCACCATCCTGCTATATACTACCAACCTGGAATAAGCCCCTATCCTGCTATATACTCCCATCCATCCTGCTATATACCGCCATCCATCCTGCTATATACCCCCATCCATCCTGCTATATGACCCGCTACATGTGGCACACAAAAAAAATAAAACGTTCATACTCACCTTTCCTTGCTCCATGCAGCATCGCTCCTCCTCCTGTCAGTGCCGGCAGTAGCGCCGCTGGAGTGTGGAGCCATCCCCGCTCCACTGCAGCACCGCGATCTCCTCCTGTCTGCCTGTCAGCTGACCTGTTAGGAGACCAGCGGTGTGCACAGCGATGACGTCATCGCTGTGCTCACCGCTTCTACACAGATCAGCTAGCCAGCAAACAGGAGGAGGAGATTGCGATGCTGCATGGGAACGGGGACCGGTGAGTATACTGATTCACTGCCCCCCGCGCTGATGATGATGCACGGGGAGCAGTGAATACAGCCGCACATGATCACTCCAGGCTGTAGTTGCCAGGGGTGATCATGTCTTCCTTCCTTAAGCGCGCGCGTGTAGTGGGGCGGGCCAGCATGTCAGCCAATCCCAGACACACACACACAGCTAAGTGGACTTTTAGCCAGAGAAGCAACGGCATGTGTGATAGGATGTCCATGTCACATGTCCCTGCATTATAAAAACGGACATTTTCCTCCAGCACGCCATTATCTGCCTTCTGCGTCTGGGTGTCAGTCACCGCTGGCTTAGCTCCTGTCTCCGATACTGCTGTGTACGCTCTACACACAGCGCTATACAGAATAGGGATAGAAGTTTCTATTAGTCCTTGTAAGGGCTAATACCAGCAGGGTCAGAGCCATAGGTGACAGTCAGGTCCGTGAAAACAGATTTTAACAGCTACACAAGAAAACAGCGCCTGTGTAGCTAAGGTCAGGGATTTCCTCGCTGCATTTCCCCATTAGGAGGGATAGAAAGTGAGGCTTCCTTTCCTCTACCCAGACCCACAACCCTGCCACTGTACCCTCCTGCCCTTTGCACACTCAAACTCATTGTTACTAAGCCATTATACTAGCAAACACTGAGGAAACTTAGTGGCATCCTAAAAGTGGCTGTTGGACTTCCATTACTGTCCCACTGGTGCAAATCTATTTGCAGCACCTCTGCATTGCACACTCAAACTCATTGTTACTAAGCCATTATACTAGCAAACTATGCTGCCAGTTTAAGGGCCGTAGTTGCATTGTCAGGGATAGTTATTGTTTATTCTGCTGTTAATAAAGATAGACCACCGCTGCAATCTACACCACCTCTCAATTTTTACTACCACATTTTAAGTGCACAATCTTGTCGCAATCAAAATGAGTGTCAAAATGACAGATGCTGGTGGAAAGGGGAAGAGGAGTGTTGGAAAAGGAAAAAAAGGGTTTGTCCGTGGGGTAGGTGACAAAGCTCCATTAACATCTGCTGAAGATAGACCATCTTCCAGCAAAAGTAAGATGTCTACTACTTACCGTGGACAATCCGATGTGCTCCCTTTTTTACGGACACAAACAACTGGAACAAAGGTAGATGATGGCCAAAAAAGGAAAATGCTTGAATGGATCTCAAGTGGTCCAACAAGTGCCCTCTCCACCACCTCAACTACCGCATCCAAAAAACACCAGTCCTCTGAGTTGTCATCCCAATCAAACTTGCTTTCTCCCAGCTCCGAAGTCTCCATCCGCCCTGCACAGTATGGTGGAACTGAGATGGCTGAGTCTGCAGAGCTGTTCAGTCACACTATAGCCTGGGAATCAGAGGTCTGCTCCCAAGCTACAGTGAGTACAGACCAGGAAATGGTCTGCAGTGATGCCCAGAACCTTTGTGACTCTGATTCAGGCCGTGAGGACCAAGTTTCTGAGCATAATGTTGACCCTTTTTCACAAACTGTAACACCTGTTGTTATAGACAATGAGGAACATACTGATGACAATGAGACGCAGATACCAGATTGGGATGACAACTTAAATATTCTGTCAGGGTAAGAAGAGGCTCGGTCTGAGGGTGAGGGGAGTGCAAACACAACAATTGATGAGGAAGTTCTAGATCCCACCTACTGTCAACCCACAGTCAGGCACTCGAGGAGGTCAACAGAGGCGGTGGAGGAGGATGCAACTGACGATGAAGTTACCTTGCGCCTTCCTGGATAGAGGATGAGTACTGGTAGCACGTCTACAACTGCATCCTCAGCCACCACTCTGCCTCTGAGCATTAGTCGGGGTGGATCAGCAGGTCACATGCCCTCTAAGCCTTGCCTAGCCTGGTCCTTTTTTGACATAGCAAAAGATCGCCCAAATTATGTGATCTGTAAAATTTGTCGTGATTCTGTTAGAAGACGGCAAAACCTCAGCAGTTTGACAACTTCTTCCATGAATCGTCACATGAATAAATATCATATGTCCCAGTGGGAAGCTCACCGTGCTGCAATGCGGCCTAGCGTAGCGGACCATCCACCGCCTGCCCCTTCCAGTGCATCCGCACGCTCTTCATCTTCTAGGACTGTGGGGACAGCTGTTACACCTGGTTTTCCACGCACAATTACACCACTGTAACCGCAACAGGCAGTTTGCTTGGTAGGTCGTCAGTTGGTTTGGAAGGGGAAACAAGTGCGTGTGTACAGCTCTCTCAGACATCGATAGCACCAACGTTGGATGAAGGCAACATCATGTCTACGCCTGCACTTTCCTCACAAACCTGCATTTTTCCAGGGACACCCTACTCAACACCGTCTACACACAGCAGCTAGATCTCTGTCCCTCAGATGTGGACAAATAAAAGGCCATTTCCTGCGACCCATGACAAAGCTAAGAGGTTGACTTTATCCCTCTGTAAGCTCTTGGCTACCGAAATGCTGCTTTTCCGCCTGGTGGACACACAGGATTTTTGAGACCTTATGTCTGTCGCTGTGCCCCAGTACCAGATGCCCAGTCGCCACTACTTCACTAAGAAAGGTGTGCCTGCGCTACACCAGTATGTCGCACACAACATCACCGCTTCCTTGAGAAACTTTGTGTGTGAACGGATGGATTTCACCACCGATACTTGGACCAGTAAGCATGGACAGGGACGTTACATGTCGCTGACTGGGCAATGGGTAACTATGGTGATAGATGGTGAAGGGTCTGCTGCACAAGTCTTGCTGTCCCCACGACTTGTGTGTCAATCCTCTGTCTGTCCAAGTTCCGCCACTGCTTCTGCCTCCTCCACCTCATCTGGGTCCTCCACCTCCGCCCCAAGCCTGCCTGGTCAGGCCACCAGCGTTCTCACTGCGCAGAAGGAATCACGCACCCCTCATTACTATGCTGGCAGCAGAGCACAACGGCATCAGGCGGTCTTTAGCTTGAAATGTCTTGGAAATAGGAGTCACACAGCGGCTGAGTTGTGGGCAGCTCTGGAGACTAAGTTTGGTAAATGGTTGTCTCCACTTAACCTGCAGCCTGGTAAGGCCGTGTGCGACATTGCTGCAAACCTGGGTGCGGCCCTTCGCCTGGGCAAGGTGACACACATGCCTTGTATGGCTCACGTGTTGAACCTTGTTGTCCAGCAATTTTTAACACACTATCACGGCCTAGATGGCCTTCTGAACAGGGCACGAAAACTGTCTGCTCACTTCCGCCGTTCAACCACCGCTGCTGAGCGACTTGCATCGCTCCAGAAGTCTTTCGGCCTGCCGGTTCATCGCCTGAAATGCAATGTGCCGACACGCTGGAATTCGACTCTCCACGTTACAGCGACTGTGGCAGCACCGCCGAGCCCTGGTGCAATAAGTCATGACGTATAGCCTGGGCCAACGAGATGCAGAGGTGGGGCAGATCACCCTGATGGAGTCTTAGATCAAGGACCTATGCACCCTTCTGCACAGTTTCGACATGGCGACGAATATGTTTAGCGCTGACAATGCCATTATCAGCATGACAATTCCAGTCATTTACATGCTGGAGCACACGCTAAACACTATTCGGAGTCAGGGGGTGGGACAACAGGAAGGGGAGGAACTACAGGAGGATTCATATGCGCAAGACACAACAACATCACCAAGGTCCAGACGTTCATCATCACCAATGCGGCAGGCATGGGACCATGGGGGACAGGGATCAACAAGGGCGCATGGTAGCAGGCGAAATGTTGAGGAAGGTGCCGGAGAACATGAAGAAATGGAGGACGAACTGTCCATGGACATGGAAGACTCAGCGGATGAGGGAGACCTTGGTCAAATTTCAGTTGAAAGAGGTTGGGGGGAGATGTCAGAGGAAGAAAGAACGGTTAGCACCTCTATGCCACAAACACAGCGTGGACTTGGTCCGCATGGCTGCGCAAGACACATGAGCGCCTTCTTGCTGCTCTACCTCCAACATGACCCTCGTATTGTCAAAATTAGAAGTGATGATGACTACTGGCTTGCCACACTATTAGATCCCCGGTACAAGTCCAAATTTTGTGACATAATTCCAGCCATAGAAAGGGACGCACGTATGCAGGAGTATCAGCAGAAGCTGTTACTCGATCTTAGCTCGGCTTTTCCACCAAACAACCGTGCAGGGAGTGAATCTCCCAGTTCTAACTTGACAAACATGGGACGGCCTCGTCATCTTCAACAGTCTACCCGTACCAGTAGCACCGTATCTGGTGCTGGTAACAGCAATTTTATTGAATCTTTTCATAATTTTTTTAGACCCTCCTTTGCAAGGCCACCAGAGACAACAAGTCTGACACATAGTCAACGGCTGGAGAGGATGATACAGGAGTATCTCCAAATGAACATCGATGCCATTACTTTGCAAATGGAGCCTTGCTCATTTTGGGCTTCAAATCTTGAAAAATGGCCAGAGCTCTCCACTTACGCCTTGGAGATTTTGTCGTGTCCAGCTGCCAGCGTTGTCTCTGAACGTGTCTTCAGTGCTGCTGGGTGTGTGCTGACAGATAAGCGCACGCGTCTGTCCAGTGACAATGTGGACAGACTAACGTTCATCAAAATGAACAAGTCATGGATCCACAAGGAATTTACTACCCCTGTGTCATCCTGGGGAGAGTAAATGCTTGTGTATTTTGAATATGCTTGATGCAAATCTAGCTGTGAAGTGTACAACTGGGGCACAAGTGCTTCCACTGAAGGGGTAGGTGTGTGTGTGGCCCAATTTTTGGAAAAAAGGGAGACTCCGCTTGGAGTAACCCTTGCTTACATTGTTTTTAAAAATGATCCAAGATGCACAGAGCTGGGATCAGGAAAGACTTTGCTACCTACCCCGGTGTCATCCTGGGAACGGTTAAGTATGGCGTATTTTTGAATGTGCTTGATGCAAATCTAGCTGTGAAGTGTACAACTGGGGCACAAGTGCTGCCACTGAAGGGGTGGGTGTGTGTGTGGCCCAATTTTTGGAAAAAAGGGAGACTCCGCTTGGAGTCACCTTGCGGTGTTTTACATGATTTTAGAAGGGCGTGCCATGCTTATATCTGTGTCTCCTCCTCTTTTTCCTTGTCCAGCTCTTTTGTTTTCGCATGAGTATATGTCCTTGTTACTTTCCCATGTGTTTGTGTTGTGTTGTGAGTGGTTTGTCACCTTTTGGACACCTTTGAGGGTGTTTTCTAGGTGTTTTTATGTGTTTGTGATTGCCTCCCATTGTTTCCTATGCGATTCGAGTGGTTCGCCGAACCGGTTCGCCGAACCGAACTCGAACGAGACCTCCGTTCGGTGAACCGAACTGGAGCCGAACCGCGACCGGTTCGCTCATCTCTAATTATTACCCTGCCCAAACCTGGAAAGGACCCAGACACTGCAGCAAATTTTCGGCCAATCTCGTTATTAAATACGGACGTCAAATTATATGCTAAAGCATTGTCTCTAAGGCTCCTGCACATCCTCCCTGAGCTAATTCACTGGGACCAAGTTGGATTTGTCAAAAATAGACAGACCAGTGACGGAACCCGACGCCTTATTGACCTGATCGCTGAGGTGGAGGGGAGTCGAACGCCTTCTCTGCTCCTATCTTTGGACGCCGAGAAGGCGGTTCACAGAATCCACTGGGGATTCATGGAAAGGACGCTTCGAGGCTTTGGTTTTGAGGGATCGATCCTATCATCCATCATGGCACTATACTCTAAGCCCTCGGCCCAGGTATATTCAAATGGGTATTTGTCCTCAGGATTTAATATAACAAATGGAACGAGGCAGGGGTGCCCTCTCTCCCCCCTGATATTCGTTCTATTGATGGAACCATTTGCTCAGGCCATAAGGAAGGAGAGAGAAATCTCTGGGATCAGTGTGGGAGCCTTGGAGAGCAAGATAGGCCTATTTGCAGATGACATCATTTTGTGTGTCACGAACCCTGAGGTCTCCCTACCTCATATATTTAGAATAATTACCCAATTTGGACAAGTTAGCTACTATAAAATTAATCTGAGTAAATGCTTAATCCTTGATATGGGTACCCACAAGCCACAAAACAGAAACCAATTGGACAGTATCCACTGACTTGGAAGGCAGACAAAATCCCATACCTAGGGATTCAATTATCTTATCCGATCAAAAACCTGGGAAAAATAAACTATGCAAATCTATTGCAAAATATAAATAAGGAAATACAAGCATACCCCAAGGCAATGATATCCTGGTTAGGCTGGATATCAGTAGTAAAAATGATGTTATTACCAAAATCCTATATTACTTTCGCAACCTACCTATTCAAATACCACTGCACACCCTCAATAAGCTCCAGTCAGCTCTAATGAGTTTCATATGGAACCGACAAAAAGCGAGAGTTTCGGCAAAATTCCTGTTCATGCCAATACGGTCAGGGGGGCTAGGATGCCCGTGTGTACGTGCATACTACCGAGCTACTATGCTAGATCAACTGAGATACTGGTGGGATGGGAACTCCCCAAAAGCCTGGGTAAAATTGGAAGCACAACTGGTGGGACTTTCCTCTATGGCCTCATATATGTGGTATCTCCGTTTAGCCAAAAAAGAGCAATCACCAGCTTACCCCACAATACGAGCGGGAGCAAACATTTGGTTATCACAGAAGGTGGGGCAGAGACTACTCCCCACAAGAACACATAAGCTCCCGATAACCATTATTGATAAAATGATCCAAAATACGAATCTGGGGGAGTGGATTTCAAAAGGGATAACCAAGGTAGGAGACATCATGAATAACTTGGAGCTTAGACCGTTTGGTGACCTTGTTAGCACATTTGGGGTAAATAAGAGGGACTTTTACAAATACCTCCAAATTATACACTTATTGTCAAATGTGAAAACAAAACAACAGGAGTTGGTATCATCATATGAAAATTTCTTTGAGGTTAACAAAGACACAAAGGGGGGGATATCAAGGGCGTATGAAGCCCTGACTGACACACAAAACCCGTACTCCTTACCATATGTGAAGAAATGGGAAAAAGATTTGCAAACTCAATTCCTGGAAGAAAAATGGGAGTATTCGTGTCAAATACACAAAAAAATGTCCCATTATATCAACCATTTAGAGATATCAAGGAAACTCCTATATAGGTGGTATTACACGCCAGTAAGGCTAAAGAAAATATCTCCTCTGATCTCAGATAAATGTTGGAGGTGTAACAACCAGCTGGGTTCATTGCTTCACATATGGTGGGAGTGTGGGATGATACAACCAGTTTGGACAGAAACACAACAGTGCTTAAGTTCAATACTGGGATATAATATTGAGCTGGGCCCCGAAAAAGCTCGGTTGTCTATAGGCCTGGAAGACATGGATTACAATGATGTAATAATAACCGTACAATTTCTGACAGTGGTAAGAGTGTGTATTGCGAGTAAATGGAAAACACCGCAGGTTCCGACTGCTCAAGAAATAAGGGCCAAGATGCAACACAATTGTAGCATGGAGCGGATGATTGCAATTAAAAATGATAGAGGGTTCAAGTTCGAAGTAACATGGGGAAAGTGAGAATAGGAGAAGGGGAATGCTGGTGCTCACGTCCATCTGGTGCTGAAGTGGCGGTATAATCATTGGGGTTTGATATTATATGTTGACAGATTGATTGTTAGCAACAAATGACTGGGAATGGATAATCTTTACTATTAAGGATAACCGACTGGACAAAATAACTCATAACATGTATGTTCAATTTTTGTTAAAAATCAATAAAATTTATGGTTAAAAAAAACAAACAGAATGCAACACACAAGGGAAGCATGGGGACACACAGTGAAAACACGGGACTAACCTACGCGTTTCGACCTTGCGGTCTTAGTCATGGAATATATGGTATCTCAAAGGAAGAATACTTAAGACATGCGCAAAGGGCGTCATAGGAAGAGATTATTGTGCTAATTAGAAATAATCAATCACAAGATGTGCACTTGTTTGAAATCACATAGAAAAGCACAATAAAATCAGTGTGAATATAAAAACAGATATCATATGAAAAAACACAAACTAGTGAAACAAACAGAATAAAAATAGGAATAAATACACATATCATAAATTCCTAATGAAAAAGTAATCTCCATGTGTATATTTATGAAAAAACAAAGAAGCAAAGTATGTAGGGAATCATGGAGAGAGTAAAAACAAATTTTTTTTTTGTAATGAGATAATAAACATAGTTGAGTGAGTATTGGGATGAAAACTGGCTTATTTTTGCACTAACTGTCAACAGCCCTGCTGAATTAATATTGGAATAAAAGCTGCCATATTTGTGCACTAAATATCAGCAGTCCTGCCAGGCCACAGGTGCGGCTCGCCGGGGCCGCACACAGGCCACCCCCACAGCAAAGCTGTAGAGAGACTCACATGCGACCCCAGCAAAAACCGCACCAGCGGTCCAGCACACTACATCACCAATGAAGCATGTCAGGAGCGCTCTGAAAAAAGAAAGAGCAGCCCGGAAAGAATTCTTTTTTTTGGCTTCATTTTAATTTCATTATGCACTGTTGGTTTTGATGAAGCCAAAGTTGTATAGCATATTGGTGAGGACGCATGTGATATGAACTCGTGTGGCAACGTTATTATGAATAATGAAAAAGGATTTTTTTCATTATAGTGAAAGCTAAGTTTCTTTAAGGGTATGTGGAGCAAACATAATATATTAAAGTATGTATATGTTAGAACAGTATATATGAACTCATATGGAACCTAATAAAATTCATTCATTTTAAGTATATTGTATAATTAGGTACTGACGGGTATTTAGACCATGCGGTATACGAGTGTTTAATTTAAAAATCCAAAAGGATTCCCTGTTTAGGAGTTTCCTCCTATGATCTCCCCCTCTGGCTGGCTTGAAGACTTTTTCTATGCCCATAAACCTGAATGTACCAAGGCATCTATTATGTGTGTCTACGAAGTGTTTAGAGACTGCTGAGATATTAACCGCAGATGGATTCAGTGTGTCCGACATGTGTTGTCTAATCCGTTTTTCAAAGGTCCCCGTGTACAGCCTATGTATTGAATTTTACAGGTAGTACATTCGGCAAGATAGACTACATAAGGTGTGTTGCAGTTAATGTAGCTCTTTAGGTTATATGTGGCACCAGTGTGTGTTGAAACAAAGATTTTGCTTTTGTTCACGTATCTGCATGAAATGCAGTGATTATGTCCGCAGCCATAAAAACCGGAGCAAGATAACCAGGTGTTCCCTGATGTTTGACTATTAATGACGCTTGGGGACAAGATGTTAGCAAGGGTCATTGCCCGCTTGGCTACAAAATTAATTTTATATTTGTCAAGAATGGCATGCAAATTGGCGTCCTGATGTAATAAGGGCAAATATTTCTTTATAATTTTGATTATTTCATTATATTGTGGGGAAAAAGTGGTACTAAAGGTAACCTTGTTATGTATCTGGTTATTTTTATTTCTGCATTTAAATAAATCTGCTCTTTCTATGTTATTTACTATTGTTTGTGCTCTCTGGAGGCACCAGTTTGAATAGCCTCTACATTTTAGTCTAGCCAGTGTTTTTTTTGACTCAAGGGGAAATACATCAGATCTGGAGCAATTTCTTTTGACCCTGATTAGTTCTCCTAAAGGAAAAGCACTGTCTATCGGAACAATAGGAGAATGTGTTATTTCTATAGAACATAAGATATATTTTTTTTAATATGCAAATGATATAGTAGAAGGAAAAATAATAATAGTAGGGATAGTAGGATGTGTGTAAGTATATAACACACACACACACACACACACACACACACACACACACACACACACACACACACACTCTCTCTGAAATGGTCATGACAGCAAGTTTTGTTCTTCAGTTAATTACTGTATTGTTTGGATTATTAGACGCACTTTTCCTTCCAAAAATTTGAGAGGAAAATGAGGGGTGTGTCTTATAATGCAAGTGTAGCTTACCAGGAGGTGGGGGAGAATAGTCACAGGAGGCAGGGGCAAGGCTGCAGGCGCTGTGCTGGCAGCGGTGAGACAGGTGCCATTCTGAAAATGATGGTGATGTGGGCTTCAAATAATGGCGCCCGGAGTTGGCGCGTGTACAGATGGAGCTCTTGGCTTAAGATCTCATGTACAAACGCACTGCCACCGGCCCAGCGATCTCCCTGCAGCGGGCTTAAGTAAAATGGCACAAAAAAGTGGCGTGTGCGCAGATGAGATCTCGGGTTTTCTTTAAGCAGACAGATCAATCTGCACATGCGCTGACTCCAGGCACCATTTCTTTGAAGCCTAACAGTTTCTGGATGTTCCTGCCTCACAATGTCCACAGAGAGCATCTGGGACACCCGCTGCACCACCTGCAATTGCCCTACTTCTCCACCACCCCTGCCTCCAGTGACTCCACTCCACAACCGCTGCCTCCGCCCCCCCCCCCGCCAGTAAGACACCACCGGATAATAAGACGGACCCCCCCTTTTGTTCTCTAATTTTGGGGTGCATCTTATAATCAGGTGCATCTTATAAAACAAAAATTATAGTATTTATCGGCATTCTCTGTAAAATATTTCTTTCTTAATTTAGTGGCTATGGGGCAATCAAACTTGATGAAAAGATTAGTCAGGCAGACTGCCAAAAAGCCTATGGCAACATTAAAGGAGCTGCAGGTATTTGTGACAAGTACTGGTTGGGTACTGCATGTGACAACAATCTTTCGTATTCTTTATATGTCTGGTCTGTGGGGTAAGTTGACAAAACAGAGGCCTTTTCTTACAAAAAGAAACATCCAAGCCCCATTCTACTTTGGAAAATCTTACATCAAATCTGCAAAAGCAAGTGGCAAAATATGTGTTTTGTTCTGATGAGACCAATGTTAAACTTGGCAAGAATTCCAAAAGATTTGTTGGATGCAAATGCATTACCAAAAGAAGACCATACCTATAGCGAAGCAAGGTGGAGGCATAATTATACTTTTAGGATGTTTTTAAGCAGTTGGAACTTGTGAAGGTGGAGGAAATTATTAGGATTAATAATTATGAACAGTTCTAAAAATAAGTGAAATTTGAATTAAAAACTTATGATTTCTGCAAAAAAGCTGAAGATGAAGAAGAATAATCACCTTTAAGCATGACAACAACCTTAAGCATACCTCCAAATCACACTTTGCCAGAAGAAGATCAAAGTTCTGAATCAAATTGAAAGTCTGTGGGTTGACCTGAAGAGGACTGTACACAGAAGTTGCCCTCGCAATGACTGATTTAGAGCACTACTGCAAGGAAGAGTGTGAAAAGACTGCCAAATCCAAGATGTGCCATGATGATAGACTTATACAGAAAAAAACTGAATAAGGACTTAAATTCAAAGGAACTCATAAAAAGTATTAGTTTAAGGGTGTGCCTATTATAGGGATACAGCTCACTCAGCAGAGTTTCAGGTAGACAAGGGAGGATATTTAAACAAAACGTCCAGGCTGCGTTAATAAAACTCCATAAAGCAAGCCACAAAGGAGGAAAATAAACGACCTTTCTTGACAGGAAAGCAGGATGCACAATCCTAACAATGTCACTTCAGTGAAAAATCAGCATACAAGTCCAAGCATGGACTTCACATAGGAGTACGTCTTACCTCCACACACAGACAGCTAATAATTTCACCTGGACTTTCTTATGTCCAGCACACAAAGCCTCGGGGTGTTGATACATGAGCTGCCAGTGCCACCCATCTCTCTGACAGCTGGTAAACAAGGCCCTGCCACACCCTATTAATACTCTCAGTACAAAACATACTGGTGCTTGCTTTCGGGTTTACATCACTGAGGATATCTACCCTTGCGATACATATCTCCCCTCGAGAACCTGTCCAACGGTCATCTTATATACCCCCTCTGACCAAAGCCAAGGGGCTTGGCACCTTCCGCAGTCAGTGGATTGTTGACAGAGAGTCAGCATTACTCGACATGGAAGCTTAAGTCATGGTGAGTACACAGGCATTATTCCCTTTCTTTTGGTATATCAATCTCAGAGGGGCATGATCAGACACCAAGATACTATCTATTAGGCCCCCTTCACACATCCGTGTCACTGGTACGGGTGACATCCATATTCACATGTACAGGAGATACGGGCACACGTAGACTCATTAAAATGAATGGGTTTTAAAGCAAATTTTAAACGGTTGAGAGATGATCTTAGTGCAATAAACTGGGATGATGTACTAAGTAATAAAAGTACACAAAGCAAATGGGAGACTTTTATGAGCATCCTGAATAGGGCTTGTGCAGAAAATATACCCTATGGGAACAAACATGCTAGAAATAGGAGGAAACCCCTATGGCTAAATAGAGCTGTAAGGGAAGCAATAAAAGAAAAACAGAAAGCCTTAAAAGAATTAAAGAGGGTAGGTAGTGATGAGGCATTATATAATTATAGAAAATTAAATAAAATATGTAAAAAGCAAATTAAGTCAGCTAAGTTTGAGACAGAGAGACTCATTGCGAGAGAAAGTAAAAATAATCCTAAAATATTCTTTAACTACATAAACAGTAAAAAACTGAAAAGCGATAGTGTTGGCCCCCTTAAAAATAGTCTTGGTGAAATGGTGGAAGGGGATGAGGGTAAAGCCAACCTGCTGAATGACTTTTTTTCTACGGTTTTTATACAAGAAAATGCCATGGCAGATGACATGACCAGTGATGCCATAAATTCACCCTTGAATATTACCTGCTTAACCCAGCAGGAAGTACGCCGCCGCCTCGAAATCACTAAGGTTGACAAATCTCCGGGCCCGGATGGCATACACCCCAGAGTACTACAGGAATTGAGTTCTGTGATAGATAGACCATTATTTTTAATCTTCTCAGATTCCTTAATAACAGGGTCGGTACCGCAGGACTGGCGCATAGCAAATGTGGTGCCAATATTCAAAAAGGGGACAAAAACTGAGCCGGGAAATTATAGGCCGGTAAGTTTAACCTCTACGGTTGGTAAAATCCTTGAGGGTTTCTTGAGAGATGCTATACTGGAGTATCTCAAGAAAAATAACCTTATGACAGAGTATCAACATGGGTTTATGAGGGATCGATCCTGTCAAACTAATTTGATCAGCTTCTATGAAGAGGTAAGTTCAAGCCTGGACCAGGGAAATGCAGTGGATGTTGTGTATATGGACTTTTCAAAAGCTTTTGATACGGTGCCACACAAAAGGTTGGTACATAAAATGAGAATAATGGGGATAGGGGAAAATATGTGTAACTGGGTTAAAAACTGGCTCAGTGATAGGAAACAAAGGGTGGTTATTAATGGTACGTACTCGGACTGGGTCTCAGTTCATAGTGGGGTACCACAGGGGTCAGTATTGGGCCCGCTTCTTTTCAACATATTTATAAATGACCTTGTTGGGGGCATGCGGAGTAGAATTTCAATATTTGCAGATGATACTAAACTCTGCAGGGTAATCAATACAGAGGAGGATAATTTTATATTACAGGGAGATTTATGTAAATTGGAGGATTGGGCTGAGAAGTGGCAATTGAAGTTTAATGTAGATAAATGTAAGGTCATGCACTTGGGTAGAGGAAATAACATTTATGATTATGTACTTAATCGTAGAACACTGGGTAAAACAGACACAGAAAAAGACTTGGGTGTATGGGTGGATGGTAAACTTCACTTTAGTGGACAGTGTCAGGCAGCTGCTGCCAGGGCTAATAAAATAATGGGATGTATTAAAAGAGGTATAAGTGTTCATGAAAAAAATATAGTTCTACCTCTGTACAAGTCACTAGTGCGACCGCACGTAGAATACTGTGTACAATTCTGGTCACCGATATATAAGAAGGACATAGCTGAACTGGAGAGGGTGCAGAGAAGAGCGACCAAGATTATTAGAGGAATGGGTGGGCTGCAATACCAAGACAGGTTATTAAACTTGGGGTTATTTGGTCTGGAAAAACGAAGGCTTAGGGGAGATCTAATCACAATGTATAAATATATGAGGGGACAGTACAGAGACCTTTCCAAAGATCTTTTTACACCTAGGCCTGCGACTGGAACACGGGGGCATCCGCTACGTCTTGAGGAAAGAAGGTTTAATCATAATCACAGACGAGGATTCTTTACTGTACGAGCAGTGAGACTATGGAATTCTCTGCCGCATGATGTTGTAATGAGTGATTCACTACTAACATTTAAGCAGAGCCTGGATGCCTTTCTTGAAAAATTTAATATAACCAGTTATGTATATTAGATTTTATGACAGGGTATTGATCCAGGGAACTAGTCTGATTGCCGGATGTGGAGTCAGGAAGGAAATTTTTTCCCCATTGGAACTTGTTTGCCACATTGGGGTTTTTTGCCTTCCTCTGGATCAACATGTTAGGCTACGGGTTGAACTAGATGGACTTAGAGTCTCCCTTCAACCTTAAAACTGTGATACTGTGATACGTTCGTGTTTTCACATGCACAGTGTGGAGCATACCGGTGTGTCTGTGTGCTTCACATGTAGACATGTCAGTTTTTCTCCAGCAGCACGGGTGTCGCACGGACGTGCTCCGTGTGACATCAGTGTGACACGTACTGTAGAAAACCACGTTTCTGTAAAATAAAATGAATTTCTACACTCCCCTTCACCAGTGCTGCTGTCACTTGCTTCCAATCCATGATCATTATGCTCATCGCATATTCACTGCACTTCGGGCTAGAAGGTACAACAATTTAGCCATAATCTATATACAGTTAGGTCCAGAAATATTTGGACAGTGACACAAGTTTTGTTATTTTAGCTGTTTACAAAAACATGTTCAGAAATACAATTATATATATAATATGGGCTGAAAGTGCACACTCCCAGCTGCAATATGAGAGTTTTCACATCCAAATCGGAGAAAGGGTTTAGGAATCATAACTCTGTAATGCACAGCCTCCTCTTTTTCAAGGGACCAAAAGTAATTGGACAAGGGACTCTAAGGGCTGCAATTAACTCTGAAGGTGTCTCCCTCGTTAACCTGTAATCAATGAAGTAGTTAAAAGGTCTGGGGTTGATTACAGGTGTGTGGTTTTGCATTTGGAAGCTGTTGCTGTGACCAGACAACATGCGGTCTAAGGAACTCTCAATTGAGGTGAAGCAGAACCTCTTGAGGCTGAAAAAAAAGAAAAAATCCATCAGAGAGATAGCAGACATGCTTGGAGTAGCAAAATCAACAGTCGGGTACATTCTCAGAAAAAAGGAATTGACTGGTGAGCTTGGGAACTCAAAAAGGCCTGGGCGTCCACGGATGACAACAGTGGTGGATGATCGCCGCATACTTTCTTTGGTGAAGAAGAACCCGTTCACAACATCAACTGAAGTCCAGAACACTCTCAGTGAAGTAGGTGTATCTGTCTCTAAGTCAACAGTAAAGAGAAGACTCCATGAAAGTAAATACAAAGGGTTCACATCTAGATGCAAACCATTCATCAATTCCAAAAATAGACAGGCCAGAGTTAAATTTGCTGAAAAACACCTCATGAAGCCAGCTCAGTTCTGGAAAAGTATTCTATGGACAAATGAGACAAAGATCAACCTGTACCAGAATGATGGGAAGAAAAAAGTTTGGAGAAGAAAGGGAACGGCACATGATCCAAGGCACACCACATCCTCTGTAAAACATGGTGGAGGCAACGTGATGGCATGGGCATGCATGGCTTTCAATGGCACTGGGTCACTTGTGTTTATTGATGACATAACAGCAGACAAGAGTAGCCGGATGAATTCTGAAGTGTACCGGGATATACTTTCAGCCCAGATTCAGCCAAATGCCGCAAAGTTGATCGGATGGCGCTTCATAGTACAGATGGACAATGACCCCAAGCATACAGCCAAAGTTACCCAGGAGTTCATGAGTGCAAAAAAGTGGAACATTCTGCAATGGCCAAGTCAATCACCAGATCTTAACCCAATTGAGCATGCATTTCACTTGCTCAAATCCAGATTTAAGACGGAAAGATCCACAAACAAGCAAGACCTGAAGGCTGCGGCTGTAAAGGCCTTGCAAAGCATTAAGAAGGAGGAAACCCAGCGTTTGGTGATGTCCATGGGTTCCAGACTTAAGGCAGTGATTGCCTCCAAAGGATTCGCAACAAAATATTGAACATAAAAATATTTTGTTTGGGTTTGGTTTATTTGTCCAATTACTTTTGACCTCCTAAAATGTGGAGTGTTTGTAAAGAAATGTGTACAATTCCTACAATTTCTATCAGATATTTTTGTTCAAACCTTCAAATTAAACGTTACAATCTGCACTTGAATTCTGTTGTAGAGGTTTCATTTCAATTCCAATGTGGTGGCATGCAGAGCCCAACTCGCGAAAATTGTGTCACTGTCCAAATATTTCTGGACCTAACTGTATATCACCAAGGGGGACCACTTAATAGTGCCTCCTAGGGCAGGAGCCTACTCCAGAGAGCATATACAAACGGAGGAAAAAGGAGATAAGGCAATAATTGCGTTTAGAAAAATACATTTTATTGATTAAAATCATTTAATATTATTTGATACAAAATCACATAACTTAGGATAGATCTGGCAATTTATGTGGGAAGTGAGAGGTAGTTTGTGTAGGAGCAAACACTTGCCTCACAGAACCAGCCAAATTAATATAACAGGGCTAGGAATCTATGATGCCACCACATTCCGTGACAATGTGGTATTGTAAAATTGCAGCAGGGTGATAACCCAAAAATGGGGAGAGGGAAAAGATTTACACCATGAATAATTGTTTAAAAATTCTAATTATTAAACCCACCCCAAAGGACCGCACCCTAGTAATAAACTGCCGCAACTGCTGAGTCCGCAAGGCTCTTGCCAAAGTTCTGCTGCTCTTGTTTCCAAACTCGTAAAAGTGTCAACGGCATCTGGGCAACACCTTTGGACTTACAGTTCAGCAGTATACATAGCTCCTCTCGTTTCTTAATCAGAAGGGTGCCCACAGCAGTGTCCATGGAGCCCTTATGCTTAAGTTCTAGCTGGCGGATATTGGACAAAAGAGCAGAGACCTCCTCAGTTAGTTTCCTCTTTAACTGAGATCCATGCTTGAGAAAAAGACCCCTGACAGCAAATTTATGAGCCTCTCAGACCACGCTAGGTAGCTCCTCCCTCCAGCTATTCTTTCAGAGCCGTCTGCACCTCCTCCATTACCGTCGGGTTAGCCAACAAGAGGTTTTCAGGATCCAATGGTTCTGTCTGCTAATCAAATTCCCTAATATGATCGACAGGGTGACCAGCGCGTGGTCTGAAAATGTAATACTTTCGATTGATGCTGCCAACAGAGAATAAAGATCCCCGTAATTTTCAAAAAAGTAGTTCAAACGGGAATAGCAGTCGTGGACCTCCGAATAAAAAGTGTAATCCTTCTCGGATGGGTGCAACAACCGCCAGGCATCTATTAACTGATGTTCATGAAAACCCCGTCTAATGCGTAGCTGGGCTGACTGACATATTTGATACTCCCTTAGAGCAGTCTACAGCAGACAAGTACGCCGCCACTAGGGTAAATATCTGAGAAGCATTACGGCCCTTTACCAAGAGCACTCTCCCCTCCTCATCTGAGCATGACTCTAGAGACTCCCAGAGCACACACCCGCAAATCAAGATGGCTGTCCCTCTAGACCTAGAATCTGGCGAGGGGGAGTGGTACACTAAGGGATACCTTTTGTCTGAGAGCCTGTAGGGTCTGGCCGTGCAGTAATGAGACTCTTATATGAATTCTACCTAGACACAATTCTTTCACAGCATATTCAACAAAATTGTGCACGTCGCAGGGCTGTGCAACAACTTCACATTCAGAAAGTCCACCCGCAGCACCAATTGCTCTTGGTCTGTCATAATCTGCTAGTATACCTGTGAAGATACCAAAAACTGAGCATCGAAAAGTCCCCAGGGGAGAAAGTGGGAACAAAGGGGAAGGAAAGAAAACTCACACTAAACAAACAAAACACAGGAATCAGTCACTCACCGGGGGCAGAAGACCAGGAGAGAGAGAAAAGGAAGAGTAGGAGAGAAGGAGAAAAGAACAAAGAAAATAGACAGAAGAGAAGGAAAGAACGCTCAAAGCAAGCTAGCGGAACCAGGTACCAGCCCAAGGTCCGAAGGGAAAAAAGGGGACAAGTACAAACAAGCAGAGGAAGAACCCCCCCCGAACCCATTAAATGAGAACATTGACCGTCCACCCCCCCGATCCATCAAGGGAAGGGGGGGGGGCACGCATCCACCTCTCCCCTCATCCACCTCCCCCACACCCCACAACGCCTGCCAATAACATCATGAACACAAACAGCAATGGCTAAATGGAGAAAGGCCAGATAGGAAGATCCGAAGGGGTGGCAACCACCATCCCCTACCAACTTAGGCCTCCGAGTCTACAGGGCAAAAAAATAATGCCAGTCGTTAGGGGTGGACCCCATCTTGGTAAACCAGTCACCCACTTTCGTCCATTGAAACATCTAGGGCCACTCTCTCCTTCCTCTCCCTTCTCTGTATCAGAGGACCCGAGGAACCCAGCGAAAGCCAGTCAGGAAGAGTCATCTCAGAAATCCCTAGGAAGGAGAACAATTTTGTGAGGTCCGCATGTTTTTTAAGCATAAACACTGAATCCTCCTTGCGGACTATGAGGTGAAATGGATGACCCCAGCGGTACGTGGCGTTAACTTCCTTAATTCTGCACAAGAGGGGGTGCGGCTGCCTTCTCATGAATAAAGTCCTTCTAGAAACGTCCAGAAGTAGCGCCACCACAGCACTCTTCATTTCCACTGGACATGCGACCAGGCCCCCTGCAGGACCCGCTCTTTGTCCCCGTAGTAATGTAAGGGACACAGCACATGTCTAGGGGAGGAGGAAGAACGGGCATTTCATCTGGCCACCCTGTGGATTCTGTGAAACAGAAAGGTCGCTTCCACAGGTCTGTGAGTGACAGTGTTGAAAATGGCCAAGACCCTTGTACGTAAGAGCTCCTGGCCCCAGTCCTCCGGAATACCTTTCAGGTGGATATTATTTCTGCGGCTTCTGTTCTCCTGGTCGTCTAGGAGCAGCGCTAGATCCCTTATGTGGTTGTTAGATGTTTCGCAGTCCCTCTCCGATCGGTCCATTCTGCCCTCCAGGGACACCTGGGCCTGTTCTGCAGCAGAGACCAGTTCGCCCAGATCCAGAATCTCCTCGCTTACTGCCGCCAATGCAGTACGCTGAGACTGCTCTATTCTAGTTACCACATCCTCCAAGTCCCTTTTGCTGGGCAGTGCCAGGATGAGCTCACTCAAGGTATGCAGGCCCTGCAGAGCTGAATATTGCTGGGACCCCCACATCTTTGAAGTCTCCCTGTATGAGTTGGCCCCCAGCTTCAGCCTCTCCCCGGCCAGGCCTCACTTCCAGGGCCACCTCCCCGGTGTCCTCCACCGGCTGAGCAGCTCTGTAAGGAGTCTCTCGGGGCCAAGCTGCTCCCGCCGACCCCCCTGGGCTCCGTGTGCAAACCTGGGAAGTCCCGCCCAGCGCCCTCTGAGAGCCGGCCGGCGCCATCTTGGCTCCTGCTGCATGCGGTGATCCTGAGGACGTAGCCGCCAATAAATGCTTCAAGCTCCCAGGGGACTTCCGACTCACCGCCGCAGGCACCGAGGTAAATGAGGATGCAGTCTTCTTCTTGGGAGGCATTGTAGGCTCTGCAAGAGGGGAGATAAAGCCAACGGGTGCGGGAGCTCCAAGCAGACACGTCCTCATGCCGCCATGTCCAGGACACGCCCCCCCTGCACCTCATCTAGACAGAAAAAAAACAGAAATGTAGAAATTTTGGCAAATTTATTAAACAAGAAAAACTGAAATATCACATGATCATAAGTAGTCAGACCCTTTGCTCAGTATTGAGTAGAAGCCCCCTTTTGAGCGAGTATAGCCATGAGTCTTCTTGGGAATGATGCAAGTTTTTCATACCTGGATTTAGGGATCTTCTGCCATTCTTCCTTGCAGATCCTCTCCAGTTCCGTCAGGTTAGATGGGGAACGTTGGTGAGCAGCCATTTTCAGGTCTCTCCAGAGATGCTCCATTGGGTTTAGGTCGGGGCTCTGGCTGGGCCAGTCAAGAATGGTCACAGAGTTGCTCTGAAGCCACTCCTTAGTTATTTTAGCTGTGTGCAGAGCCTCAGGGTCTTCTCTGCAACAAATGTATGTCAGAAACTCAGGGTCTCCTCTGCGACGCATGTACGGCAGAGGCTTAGCATTTCCTCTGCGATCTATGTACCGCAGAGACTGAGCGTTTCCTCTGCCACCTATGTACGGTAGAGCCACAGCGTCTCCTCTGCAAAATATGTACAGTACAGCCTCAGTGCCTATTGTGTAACAAAGTATGGCAGAGCCTCAGCGTCTCCACTGCGACCTATGTTCAGCAGAGCCCCAGTGTCTCCCCCTGTGTCGTATATTAGGCAGAGCCTCAGCGTCTTCTCTGTGACATATATGCTTTAGAGCCCAAGCGTCTCCTTTGTGACATCTAAGTGACTCCTGTATGACACATGCGGCACAGTCTCAATGTATCATGCGTGATGTTAAAAAATAAAGTATACAGTATTCACACCTATTATACTCTAGGAATATATTAACACATACAGTGGAACCTCGCTTAACGAGTAACCCAGTTAACGAGAATTTTGCTTAACAAGCAAAGCTTTTTGTAAATTTGTAACTCTGTTTACGAGAAAACTTTGCTGTATGAGCAAAATACTCACCGCACACACTTCCGGTTCCATACATCCACCGCGCTCTGACCCTCTCTTGCAGTCCACACAAACACACACAAGCACGCACAAAACACACACAAACGCGCACGCACACACATACAGTATTATGCTCACCTTACCCTCCATCGCCGGCCTCAAGGTTCTTGTAGTTCGCCGATGCAACGCGACGAGGGAGGAATCCTCGCGGCTAACTATAGGACCCAGGAGGCCGGCGATGGAACGGAAGGTAAGGTGAGCATAATGTGTACCTTCCGTTCCATCGCCGGCCTCCTGGCTCCTGTAGTTCGCTGCTCCAGGATGTGTATCGGCAGGCAGCGCGACGAGGCAGGAAGTTCCACTGTCACCGCTACTCAAAGGCAGCGCGCTGGCCAATCAGAGTCAAGCGGCTCCTGCCTTTGACGTCAGCGCTCTGGGTGTGGAAGTTCTTCCCCCGTCGTCATGATTACCCGATACACAGCCCGTACTAGCGAACAGCAAGTCCCAGGAGACCGGCGATGGAACGGAAGCTAAGGTGAGGATATAATATGTGCGTATGCATGCGTGCTTGTATGTGTTTGTACGTGTGCATGTGTGGAATGGCACAATAGGGGACCAGGATGGGACATTTAACAAGTTGTGGAACGAATTGTCTGCATTGCAATGATTTCCTATGGGAATTCTTGCTTTGCTGAACGAGTAACTTGGTTAACAAGCACACTCCCAGAACGGATTGTTCCCGTTAACCAAGGTTCCACTGTATACTGGACATCACATTATCGAACTTCCTATAATAAAAGTGATGGGGAGGTTGAGGGAGATGTATGTCACAATGACTTTGGGATAGCAGGGAACTGGGACTCCTAGGCTGTCCATCAAGCTAGGGGACCCCATGCTATCCCTAATCTCAGGAATACTCCTGATGGTGGAAAGGCCTGAGTCTCCTTCCTAGCACTGCTCCTGCCCAGTCCTGAACTGATTCCCCCTCCCCCTCCCCCCAGGAATGGACGGGACAGGAGTGTGTTGAATACCACAGATAAAGACAAGGAAAGGGAAAAACCAAAACAGTAACATAGCACGCACATACACAAAAGGTAAAATAATAAGGGAATAATAATAAGAGCAGGAAGGAAGTACAAAACAATAGGGGTAAACTGCACAATCGCACCAAGCAATAGGCACAACTTTCACCAGAGAATCTGGGACACCACACCTCACATACCAACATACAATAAACTAAAGCTGGCATGGGTAGAAGTATTCCACCAGCATAAATAATAGGAGAGCAGATGTGATAGGTCTCCCCAAAACATGTGATTAAAGGAACAAGCAGACTAGCATGGGTTAACTATTGCTAGCTTGCCAATGAATCAGCACAGGTTGCAGCCGGAGTCTGCCTGTGTTGATCCCAGACATTAGAGAAACGATCTAGAGGATTTTTCGAATCTGCAATCTGAACAGAGTCCAATGCTGACATGACAGTTGGCAAAGTTTGTGCAAAATTCCGTGTGACAGTATATAGGTAACTGAGATTTGATACAATAAACAGTGAGAGTATGAATAGTGACTAAGCAATATACGGGCAAAATAAAAAATTGCTGAAGTACATAGACAACACATTTTAAAAGCCACTTGCATTTTCACAGTGACTCTCCATAGTTTTACAATGTGGTTTTTAGCAGAACATTTCTTCACAGCAGAAACAAATTTTATGGAGGTGTTTAATCTGTAAAACCAGGGCAGCCAAAAAATAGAGTAGCAAAACCATGGCAGTTCATGGTAAAATTAGTAAAAAAATTCTGTATCAGTGAACAAATATTATAAAAACAGATAAATATAGGGAATGTTTATTTGATGTTTTACCTAATAACTTCCTTGCTTGGTTTTTTAGATTTCTTTGTAATTTCTACAGGAGCTGGAAGAGCCACTTCTGGCATTGGTTCTTCTACTATGGTGTCCTCGTCACCCAAAATAGCAGCCTGCTGAGAAAAATCCATGTCCTGCATAAACGACATACTGCGCTTCAAAGCTAAAAGCCGTTCCTAGAATCAGAAAGGACAGAGCAGCAGGAACTTTACATTCCCTTCATAGCAAACTGTGCTATGATGGATGGAAGGATGGAGATGGGATGGAAAGGAGGTTAACTTGCTCCTAAATGTTATTTTGGGATGTTCATGCAGCATGATTTGGTCATGATCATTAGCATCAAAATGTCAGGCAAAGCTTCCAAATGAAGAAAAGAAAATTAAAGACCCAAGCATCCCACTAAGGCTATGCATAACAGAAATCATGTTCTATTAGTATATGAACAGTAGAGAAGAAAAAGTGGGCTTATTGCATTGACACAGAAAACGAAAATCTCTTTTAGAAAGATCCTTGTGGTAAGTAGAAATCGTGGTGCAGGACAGTGTGAATGCCGTAGAGCGGAATGTATTTCCATCGATTGTGGTACATAGGACAGTGAGAAAGCAAACCATTTACTAGAAACTTATATTCTGTGACAATCAGACTCCAAGTTTCTCATACTCACCCCTTGCATGTTAGGAAGAAAAAATTATTACATTAAATAAAAAGATTTCAATTCATTCTTAAAGGGGTGTTCCAAAGGCTGAAGAAATGTTCATCTAAATCCCGATCTTTTTACTGCTATAATCTAAATGAATTTCTAATATAGCTGCATTAAAAAGTCCCTATCCATCCCTAACTACACTAAGGCCACATGCACACGTTGCGCTTTTGCCACGTTTTTCTTGCAGATTTTATTCAATACTGCAAGGAAAACCGCATGTCAGCAACGTCTATGAGAATCCTGACTTGCTGTGCACATGTTGCTTCTTTTTTCCTTGCATATTTTGTTGCAGAAAAAAGAAATAGCATGTCAGTTCTTTCAGCGTTTTGCCCTGTGGATATAATCCACTGCAGTGCTCGAGCTTGATCACTGCAGTGGATTAGATCTATCAGTGACATGGGTACCTTGCCTCACACACCATGCATCTTGCAGCATTCAGGGGGTTAAACTACCGGGAGCTGCACAGGCACCGACCCTGGTAGTAAGAGTCGGGTCCTGGCTGTAACATCCGCCGGAGATCGGGTGGCGATTGCAGGGGCACAGCAACTGAACCCCCACGATCGCCTTGACGAAAAAAAAAAAAAAAAACAGATTGAAAAATGCCAGGCAAACACTTAAAAAAAAAAAAACCAAAACCCACGAAAACGGGATAAAAAAAATAAGCATTTTTTTCTGATGCATTTTTCCTGCCAAAACATGCAGTTGTGTGCAGAAAATCTGCTAGGTGGGCACATACCCTCTGCTAATGAATGTTTTCCCCTTCTTCCTGTCTGATGACGCTTCAATCCCATGCATACTGCAATACTCAAACGTAGGCTGTGATCACTGCAATAGCCTATTCCCTGAAAGGTAGCGTCATCATGGGCAGAGGCTGTGATCACGGCTATAGCCTAGTCCCTGAAACGTAATCAGGGACAGAGGCTGCGGTCACTGCTACAGCCTAGTCTCTGAAAGGTAGCGCCATCAGGGGGCAGAGGCTAGTCCCTGAAAGGTAGAGTCATCAGGGGGCAGAGGCTGTGATTACTGCAACAGCCTAGTCCCTGAAAGGTAGCGTCATCAGTGGCAGAGGCCTAGTCCCTGAAAATCTTAATTACTTACCGGTAATGGGATTTTCAGAAGCCCATGACAGCACCACCTATCTCTCAGGTGGTGCTGTCATGGGCGAAAGGGAAAACGTAGCATCATCAGGGACAGAGACTGTGGTCACTGCTACAGCCTAGTCCATGAAACGTAGTGTCATCAGTGGGCAGTGGCTGTGGTGACTGCTACAGCCTAGTCCCTGAAAGGTAGCGCCATCAGGGGTCAAAGGCTGTGGTCACAGCTATAGCCTAGTCCCTGAAAGGTAGCGTCATCAGGGGGCAGAGGCTGTGGTCACTGCTATAGTCTAGTCCCTGAAAGGTAGCGTGATCAAGGGCAGAGGCTGTGATCACTGCAATAGCCTATTCCCTGAAAGGTAGCGTCATCATGGGCAGAGGCTGTGATCACGGCTATAGCCTAGTCCCTGAAACGTAATCAGGGATAGAGGCTGCGGTCACTGCTACAGCCTAGTCCCTGAAAGGTAGCGTCATCAGGGGGCAGAGGCTAGTCCCTGAAAGGTAGAGTCATCAGGGGGCAGAGGCTGTGATCACTGCTACAGCCTAGTCCCTGAAAGGTAGCGTCATCAGTGGCAGAGGCTGTGGTCATGGCTATAGCCTATTCCCTGAAACGTAGCATCATTAGGGACAGAAACTGTGGTCACTGCTATAGCCTAGTCCCTGAAAGGTAGCGCCATCAAGGGGCAAAGGCTGTGGTCACAACTATAGCCTAGTCCCTGAAAGGTAGCGTCATCAGGGGGCAGAGGCTGTGGTCACTGCTATAATCTAGTCCCTGAAAGGTAGCGTCATCAGGGGGCAGAGGCTGTGGTAACTGCTATAGCCTAGTCCCTCAAAAGGTCCATGGAGCTTCTGTTAGGAGTCTCAACACAGAAACCAGCCAGATATCCCTCCGGGAAGGGCCCAGCTGGTTTCTGTGTTGAGACACCTAACAGAGGCTCCACGGACCTTTTTTGATTTGCATATTTCCCAGGGGGCAATGTACCTAGGATTTCACTGTCTTGAGCGCCCTCGCTGGCTGCTGGCAGTGTTTTCTCTGGCTGGTCTCCCCGAGATCAGTGATTGTTTTGTTTTGTTGGTCTACTAGGCATTGCTCCCACCCGGCCAGAATCCTACTCCACACTGATGAGGGGTAATACCCCGAAACGGCTGTCTGTGGATGGATACCTGGCCACGGTATTTCCCTTGTCATATCCTTAAACTTGTCAAAAAGTTGGATATTGACTAAAAAGGGCCACTTAATATGGTGGTTATGGTGGTCTCTTAAAAGGAGTCACCCCTTGGCTGGGCCCTTCCCGGAGGGATATCTGGCTGGTTTCTGTGTTGAGACTCCTAACAGAGGCTCCACGGACCTTTTTTAATTTGCATATTTCCCAGGGGGCAATGTACCTAGGATTTCACGGTCTTGAGCGACCTCGCTGGCTGCTGGCAGTGTTTTCTCTGGCTGGTCTCCCTGAGATCAGTGATGGTTTTGTTTTGATAGCCTAGTCCCTGAAAGGTAGCGTCATCAGTGGCAAAGGCTGTGGTCACTGCCACAGTCTAGTCCCTGAAAGGTAGCGTCATCAGGGCCAAAGGCTGTGGTCACTGCTACAGTCTAGTCCCTGAAAGGTAGCGTCATCAGGGGCAAAGGCTGTGGTCACTGCTATAGCCTAGTCTCTGTAACAAAGCATCATCGGTTATGCTTTTTCAGGGGCTAAGCTAATTCCAGAGCGCTGTGCTTTGTGCTATAGGAAAGAGCTGGTAACAGAGCAGAGCACACTGGGATAAGGATTTAGATGAAAATTTCTTCCACCTTCGGACCACACCACACGTGCCAAAATACACTGTCCCAAATTATTATGCAAATTCTATTTTTCTCTGATTTTCCTAAATGGCAGAAAGTATAATGTTCAAATCATAACTCATTAGAGTATTAATCCCATTTTACTGAAGAAACATCCAAATGAGAGTATTTTTTTTTTTAAACGAAGAAAACCCCCTCAAAATACACTGTTTTAAATTATTATGCACAACAAAGTTTCCAAATATTTCACAGGTTGCAAAGAACTGAAAATGGTCTTTACTGAATTTGCAGCATTAAGATGTCCTATTTACTGAAATCAAGTTTATCTAATCAAAAACATCCTAACATGCCAAGTTACATGGCAGCATAGGACCCCATCTTGGATATCAACTTCACTATTCTTGCAACTATTCAACTTCTTTGTTCAGATTCTGCTTGAATGTCTTAGCAGATTGTCAGAATAGCCTACCAGAGTTGCAGTGTTTAACTGCCTCCCACCCCCATAGATGTTTTGCCTGCTAAAACCTCAAAGGTTTTCAATAGGGTTGAGATCAGGAGAGGCTGGTGGCCACACCATGAGTTTCTTTCCTTTTATGCTCATAGCAGCCAATGACGCGCAGGTATTATTTGTAGCTTGAGATGGTGCATTGTTATGCATAAAGATGATTTTGCTACAGATGGCACGGTTCTTTTTGTACTATGGAAGTTACTATGGGCCTACCAACTCTTTCCACATGGTTCTGACCCAAAACATGACTCCACAACCTCCTTGCTGACGTTGCAGCCTTGTTGGGATATGATAGCCATCCACTAACGCTCCACTGTGAGGACTATTTAGGGGTGGCTGCACAATAGGTTTTTGCACTACTGCAAGGCTCTGGAGGATCCTACACCTTGAGGTTCGTGAGACTCCAGAAGAGATTGACTTCAGTGATCCAAAGAGCCCCGAGACTCCATACAATCCACGTGTTTGAAGAACAAAAAATTAAATCTTTATGACACAAATCCAATTTGCATAATAATTTGGAATGCGTTGTAATTACTAAAACGTGCTCTACTGTGCTGT
This sequence comes from Anomaloglossus baeobatrachus, assembly GCF_048569485.1. Taxonomy (NCBI): domain Eukaryota; kingdom Metazoa; phylum Chordata; class Amphibia; order Anura; family Aromobatidae; genus Anomaloglossus; species Anomaloglossus baeobatrachus. The sequence goes on along the minus strand of NC_134358.1, from coordinate 356,204,998 downwards.
ATCTTTGCAGATACCAAACTGAACAGTTAGTTAATGAAGGATGAGAAGAAATGAATAAAGATATCCATACAAACATATAAAAATTAACACATGGATGTGCATAAAATAAGACAGTGTTATACTTTTTTTGCCCTGAAAAGAGCATTAGGGTTTATTTTCAGGTAGGTCTTATTCTTGGGGAAACACGGTTGGGGGATAATTTAACCCTCCCCCAGCCCAAAAAAATGAGAAAAAAAAAAAAAAAAAAAGACACTCCCTTCTCAGGAGAATATAACTTACCAAACACCAGACGTCTGCGTGGCTCCCAGGTCCTCCTGCAATCTACGGAAGGCGCTCCCAGCAGGTATGCTGCACGCGGTCCTCCCATGCTTATGGCTGACACGTCCACACACATCAGATCGCAAGCGCACACACACACTTATACATCAGATTGCACACAAACATATCACAACACACACTCACACTCACACAACACATCCGGCGATATGAATTGCTTCCAGCCAGCAGGAGAAGATGGGACACAATGCAGTGGAAAGCATAGAGCACTCGGCGGTGGAACGTATCCACCGCAGATCCTCTATGTGTTCCACAGCACTGCTTCTCAGGATTCTCTGCTGGCCAGAAGCAATCAGTTTCGACTGATGTGGTGAATGTGCATGTGTGAGATCTGATGTGTGCGGGTGTGCGATCAGATGTGTGTGATCTGATGGGTGTGCGATCTGATGTGTGTGGGTGTGTGAGCTGATGGGTGTGCATTCCCCCGCAGGTCCTCTATGCGTTCCACCGCACTGCTTCTGAGGATTCTCTGCTGGCCAAAAGCAATCAGTTTCGACCGATGAGGTGAATGTGCAGGTGTGCGATCTGATGTGTGCAGGTGTGCGATCTGATGGGTGTGCAATCTGATGTGTGCGGGTGTGTACGTTCCACTGCACGTCCTTCCATTGTGGGTCTGGAGAGTATGATCGCAGGATATTCTGTATTCTCTCTTTTGGGGGTTTTTGCTGTCTATAATGAAGTGTTCTGCTGTATTCTTTAACTTTTTTAGCTGCATGGACAGTGACTAGGGCTTATTTTCGGGATAGTGCTTATATTTAAGCCTTACACCGAAAATGCTGAAAATCCCTGCTAGGGTTTACTTTTGGAAAACACGGTAGTGGCATAATTAATTTACGGCACCGTCGCAGACTGAGTACTTGCTGCTCTGGAGATTTCACTGGTTCCGATGACTGATCAGTTTGGAAGCCACAGGACCGCTGCAGCTTGTGATTGTGTTCTTCTAGTTACCTGCTGTAGCCAATCACATATTACAGCTCCCCTTGTGCTGTATCCACTGAAAGGCAACTATGGAAAAGTTCTGATTTTTTTATTTTACGTGCATCCATGTGTTAAAAACCCAACAAAAATAACTATTCTACAGGATAATAAAAAATTCCTATACATCAAACAACCTGTAACTCTTACCTTGCTCATCATCTTGAATCCTGTGTGCAGTAGCTTCTTTGCCAACTTATAGTAGACTGTCTCTGGGCGGTTATAGGTCATAGCATTATCGCACATAAGCTTAAAATCGGCCTGGAAATATAGTAATGGAAATGAAAATATTACGGCTAGAGAACAATTTTGGTGGTCACTAGTGCGGAAGGGAAACACATGGGAATTCCACCAGTGAGTTATGGCCAGATTTTAAGTAGCTACTAAGCAGTGTAAGTGGGACTGTGAAATTAAAGAAAATAATGAAAAAAATGTAATATTTGCACAACGAAACCACTAACATGTTAATGACAATAGAGACACTTTTTATTTTTTGTACAGCAGTAATAAAGGGTCTTATTAGTGACTAGATGGTGGCCCGATCCTAGCGCATCGGGTATTCTAGAATATGTATCTATATATATGTCTAATTCTGTCTGTCCGTAACGAAAATCCCGCGTCGCTGATTGGTCAGCGACAGGCGCAGTCCGGCCATGAATTGGCACGAGATTTGAACCACCCTTCGCTGATCCATCGCACATAGACACCGCCGCACACATATTACTACATACATATTCTAGAATACCCACCATCTAGTATAATTATCTAATATATAAAACTCAGTGTATGTGTGTATGTATGTCCGCTAAAGGAATCCGCACCGTCGCATGTACAATCACGAAATTTTGCATAGACACTCCATGTGACTCAGGTAACGTCATAGACTATGTTTGGGCGGGAAAATTTAACCCCGTGCTTTCCAGTTACTCTACAAAAATCCTCCAGCCAGTAAACTGAATGGAGCTGGGAGCTGCAGGCTATAAATAGCAACTGTCAGTGGTTGCTATAGGAACAAAATAAACTGTTAGTATAACAAGCTTATGTGTGAGGTAAAAAGATGTCGGTGGTGAGACGGATAGAGGGAGACAGAAAAAAAGACAGAGACAGCCGACGGGGAAAGAGACAGACCTAAAACCAGACAGCCGGGCAAAGAGACAACCGGGCAAAGAGAGAGACAGATACAGAGATTGAGACATACCGGGAAAGAGACAGATAGACTGATGCAAATACTGACAGAGAGATAGAAACAGACAGACAAGGAAAGAGACAGACAGCGATACACAGACAGAGACTGGGAGAGAGAGAGAGAGAGACAGTTACTATCCCGGGTAACGCCGGATACTACAGCTAGTACTTTTATATTAACCAATGTGCTTATATGCCTGCTGTGTATTACATACAGATGCTTGTTCTACTTGGCCTGGAATACACGAGCTGCGTGGACTTTGACAAATTCTTAATGTTGAAGGGGCGGCACATGGCTCCGCTCCCTACACACGGCTCTGCTCTGTACACGTCGTAGACATGTGGCTCTGCTCCTTACACCTCGTACACTGGTGACTTCGCTCTGTACACGTAGTACATACGTGTCTCCGCTCTCTACATGTCATACACATGCGGCTCCACTCCCTACACGTCGTACATACGCGGCTCAGCTACCTACACGTTATACACGTGGCTTCGCTCTGTACACGTACACACACGGCTCTGCTACATCCACACTGTAAACCCCTCCTGACCCCACACACAAACTTCACCTCATCCAGTACCATGACAACCAGCACAGCAGAGTTCTGCATACACTGAGAAGCTGATCATGTGACCCCTGACTCCTCCCCTCCATGTGACATGGCGCAACCAATCAGCGACGCAGGATTCCGTTGACCCGGTCCCGGGTGTTTGAAGCAGATCCAGCACTTGAGGAAAAAAATAAAAAAATAAAGAAAGAAAAAATAAGGAAAATAAGAATGAAGCTAGCGCTTCATACTTACCGAGGCTACGGCACAGCTGTAAACTGCTACTGCTCAACCGTACACTGCTCCTGCGGCCTCTCTGGGCTGCTCATCATCGCCCATACATATACACGGCTTTCCCTGCCCACTGGCCATACTGGCTTCTGTGATTGGTTGCAGTCAGACGTGACCCCAGTCTGTGTGACAGCGTCTGTCTGCAGCCAATGAGAAGCGCCGTCTGTGGGTCAGAATCATGATTCATGAACCAGGAGGCTTAGGATGAGCAGAGGAGGACACATCATCACATCATCACATCACATCATCACAGAGATCTGCTCATCCCCCCCCCCCCCCCCCCCACATCTAAGGTTCTTACTCCTAGACCCGTATTTCTATTATAAACAACTCCATACCCACGTGGACTTTTCAAAAGAAAAAAAGAATGTTCATTTTAAACCAGTCTGCATTTTGAACACGCCCCCCCATCATGTGACAAATTACGTCATACCTGGAAGAAGCCCATACATTCTAGCATCTGCCTTTATTCTTAGTGCAAGTCCCAGTTTTCTGCGAGTCCACCCATCTCCAGTCCTTATCATCAATGCTGTTTTTTTTTCAACGCTGACAAGTTAGGAATTAGCGCCCCTTGGATTCATTGATGTAACAGCTACAATCAATTTCCAGGACCAATAGCAACAGTTTAAACTTCCTAGGTGCTGTTAATAGTGACAGCGTCTCCTAGATATTTTAGCGTCCTCTTTCACCCTATTGCCAACAAGCCGCACGGGGTGCCGATAGCTACTTCAGGGCAAGCAACTGGTCTCCGGGTCTGCTGAGTATGGCTGATCTGTTTCGTCCTGCAATAGGCAGTCTAACAGGCCGTTTGTCAGTGTAACCACTGACAGGTACATAAGTAGAGCAGGGAATCAGACCGGTCACCACAGTGTAAAACATTCAAGTCACATAGTTGGACTAAGTATTATTAAAAAGAACCAAAAAAAACCCAAAACACTAAGAATTCCTAAACTGGGGAAAGTGAGTCCTGTGGGCCACATCTGGCCCTCTGTCTGTTCCAGTCCAACCTGCGGACCAATACAGCCAAAGGGCTAAAAACAGTGTACTGTTGACTGCACCATGCCCTCCACCGCTACCCGTCCTATGACAATGCTCCCTTACCGATAGCCTTACTATTAGCATCCTGAGGATGCAGACAGCGGTGAATACATTAGAGGAGGAGCATGCCGCTGGCTCCATGTTCCACCAATTAGGATGTGGAACAGCAGACTTGACGACGTTGCATCATCATGTGTCCTGTGTTGAGTATCAGTGCACCAGAGACCGGTGCAAAGCACTGGAAAAATGGGAAGGAGGAGAGTATGTGTGTTTTTTTTTTACATGCGCATGGGTAGTCTGTATACATGGGGGCTCAGAAATGTATATAGCATGCTATGTGCGCCTCATACTCTGTATAGGGAGGCTGTGTGGGGGTGGTCAATGTATATAGGAGGCTATGTAGGGGCTCAAATGTATATAGGAGCTTAAGTGTGAATTCAGACATGTATAAATGAGGCTATGTGGGGTTCAAATGTATATAGGAGGCTATATGGGGGTTCACACTGTATACAGGAGGCTATCTGGGGCTCAATGTATATAGTACGCTATGTGGTGGCTTATAGTATGTAAAGAGGCTATGTGGGAACTCGCTATATATACACGAGCTATATGATTGCTCATACTATATATAGGAGGGCTGTGAGGGGGCTCATACAGTATATAGGGGCTGCATAAAGGCTCCTGCTAGCTAGGGCCAGCCCGGTACATTACAACCTTGGACTTTATGAAAATATATTGGCAGATTCCTCTAACTAAAGATGCCAAAGAGAACACCAGATGAGTGTTTCCAATATGTCAGGATGACATTTGGGCTGCAATGAGCTCCAGCCACCTTCCAAAGAGCTATGGACCGAATTCTATACCTGGATTACATTGTGATCTTCAGCCAGGATTGGGGAAGCCATCCGAGCAAGGTCCAGGATACATTTAATGCTTTAGGAAAGGGAGGGTTTTCAACAACCCGAAGAAATGTACTGTCTGGATGGAAGAAGCCAAATACTTGGGCAAGGTCGTGGGTAGGGGTGAAATCTAACTCCAAGTGAATAAGGCGGACACCATTCAGAATTGGCCACATTCTCTCTTGAAGAAACAAGTTAGAGCTGTGGGCTATCGCCATGGTAGCCGCACCCCTGACAAACCTCCTTAAGGATACTAAGCTGGCTATAGTCTAGTGGTCTCCAGAAGTGGAGACAGATTTCTGAGAACTGAAGCTAGCCCTGTATAAACAACCTGTGTTGGTGGCACCCGACTTCAAGAGGTAATATGTGGTTTAAACAGATGCTTCAGGAGGTAGGGCTAGGAGCCGTCTAGTCTCAGGAAGTGAACAGCAAAGAACACCCAATAATGTACCCAAGTAGGAAACAGTCTTCCTGCAAGAAGAATTACTCCATTGTGGAGATGATTGTTTAGCCATCAAGTTGGGCACTTTAAAAAGACTAACAATTAGGCAGAAAATTTAGGTTACAGATTGACCATGCCCTGCTGAGATGGATGCAGGAAAAGAAAAGGAATAATGCCCGAGTGACCAGATGGTTCTTCGCACTCCAGGACTTTAGTTTCCATGTAAAACATAGCCCTGGGAAACTACATGGAAATGTGAACTCTCTATCACGGGTCTACTGTATGATGGTAGAAGGTGCCAAGCTCATCGACTTTGGGCAAAGGAGGAAATATGCAAGATAGTCGCCGAATACGTCATGGATGGGAGATTTGTAGTACAGAGGTGGTTATCCTTCATGATTTAAGCCCAGAAGCAAGCTCCCACACGTATAGTACAGAGTGTTAATAGGGCACGGCAGGGCAGAGTTTACGACCAGTTAGAGAGCTGAGTAGGACTATCTGCTCACATATCCCCACCCCGGGGCGTGGTATGGTGAATATAAGGAGTTCCAGGTGTATCATTAGGTGTCTGTGCGTGGCGCTTAATAGGCCTCCTGTGTGATGTTTCCATACGAGTGTATACTGGATGTTACGTTTTTATGCAAGTACAGTGGAACCTTGGTTAACGAGAACAATCCATTCTGGGAGTGTGCTTGTTAACCAAGTTACTCGTTCAGCAAAGCAAGATTTCCCATAGGAAATCATTGCAATGCAGGCAATTTGTTCCACAACTTGTTAAATGTCCCATCCTGGTCCCCTATTGTGTCATTCCACACACGTACAAACATGCACAAACATGTACAAACACACACAAACACACAAGCATGCACGCACATATTATGCTCACCTTACCTTCCGTTCCGTTCCATCGCCGGTCTCCTGGGACTTGCTGTTCGCTGGTACGGGCTGTGTATTGGGTTACCATCACGACGAGGGAGGAACTTCCGCACCCAGAGCGCTGACGTCAAAGGCAGGAGCTGTTTGCTTCTGATTGGTCAGCGTGCTGCCTTTGAGTAGCGGTGACAGAGTAAGTTCCTGCTTCGTCGCTATGGTTGCCGATGCACAGCCTATAACGGCGAACTACAGGACCCAGGAGGCCGGCGATGGAATGGAAGGTACACATATTATGTTCACCTTACCTTCCGTTCCATCGCCGGCCTCCTGGATGTTGTAGTTCGCTGCGAGGATTCCTCCCTCGTTGCAATGTACCGGCTGACTACAAGAACCATGAGGCCGGCGATGGAATGGAAGGTAAGGTGAGCATAATACTATATGTGTGTGCGTGCGTGTTTGTTTGTGTGTGTTTGTATGGACTGCAAGTGTGGGTTAGAGCGCGGTGGATGTACGGAACCGGAAGTGTGTCTGGTGAGTATTTTGCTCGTACAGCAAAGCTTTCTCGTAAACAGTTACAAATTTACAGAAAGCTTTGCTTGTTAAGCGAAATTCTCGTTAACTAGGTTACTCGTTAAACGAGGTTTCACTGTACAAGATTGCAACGTTGTACAGCAGAATTCTGGTTCGAACTGTTAAATAAAACATAGGCCTCAATTTAATAAATGAGCAAAGCTATGGAAACCTAGAGTGACCAGACCATACCACAATAAGCCATCTTGTATCACTAGTGAATTACGAATGAAATTTCAAAGCTTTAGATATGCTGCTTATTTCAGTAGGATTATATTAACTTTGCTAGCGATGCTAAAAGTCCATCCCCAAAGCCAAGCCCTTATGTACAGATATCCATAAATTCTATAGATACAATACATTACAATACATATGACAGGTGACATACCTTAAATTCTGTTATGGATTTGTACTCATTTGAAGATATTTTTTCTTTCATAGTGCTAAAGTCCATTGGATGCTTAATGATCATGAAATAACCAGGGGCAATCTGATCTGTCACCGGGAAAGCAAAGAAACCATGAGGATCCTTCCTGAAAGTTAGGGGGAAAAAAAACCTGTTAACAAGAAGCAGAAAAGCAAAGTACTCAAAGTGAGACAAATTTCATATCTAGCAAAATGGATCTTTTGGTGTTCTAGGGAATCGAGATTTTTCTTCCTCAAATTTACCGCTTCCCACTGCAAGCAGTTTTCACCATCGTGATCAGGCCAAATTTACAAACTTGGTAAGTGTCACTTAATGTGGTAATAACGCTGTACGCTTCTACATATCCCAGGGATTCGGAGACTGCTTTTTGTGATACATTGTAGTTTATGTTCGAGGTGAATTCAAGTCAATATAATTAGTATTTATGAAAATATCTGCAATTTCATGAGAATTAAAAAACAAACATTCTTTGAGTTTTTAAGTTTAATTTTTATAGCCTTAAACCAGATATTTATACTACACAAAAAGCAAAAAAAATAAAAATACCCAATATGTTGACTTTATGTTAGCATAACTTTTCAGACATCTTTTATTTTATTAGGATCTTAGAAAGCTTAAAAGGTTTTGCAGCAATTTTTAAAAGAAATTTACAAAACCTTTTTTATGGACCTAATCAGTTGTGAAGTGACAAATTATAGATATTACAAAACCCTCCGAAAGTGATAACTGTAAGAACGGAACTCCTAAAGATATTATATACCGTATTTTTCGGACTATAAGACGCACCTGACCATAAGACGCACCCTGGTTTTAGAGGAGGAAAATAGGAAAATAAAATTTTAACCAAAAAATATGGTCATGACACACTGTTATGGGGCGAGGATCTGCTGCTGACACTGTTATGGGGGTAATGTCCCCAAATTCTCTACTAAGGTACCCCATTCTGATAAGGATCCTCCTGCCTTGTATATGATCCTGCTCATATACCCCCCATCCTGCTAATAATATACCCCCATCCATCCTGCTCATGATATACCCCGATCCATCCTGCTCATGATATGCCCCCATCCATCCTGCTCATGATATGCCCCCATCCATCCTGCTCATGAAATGCCCCCATCCATCCTGCTCATGAAATGCCCCCATCCATCCTGCTCATGAAATGCCCCCATCCATCCTGCTCATGAAATGCCCCCATCCATCCTGCTCATGAAATGCCCCCATCCATCCTGCTCATGAAATGCCCCCATCCTGGTAAATGGCGTGTATCCTGTGGCACAGGAAAAAAAAAATAAACGTTTATACTTACCCTTCCTCACTCCCTGAAGCACCGATCTCTGTCTCAGCTGCAGCGCCGCTGTGTAGAGCCGTCACCAGTGTCTGCAGCATCGCGTCTTCCTGTCTGGGCCGGCGGTAAGCTGATCGATTCTGGTGGATACTAGCGGCGCGCACAGCGATGACGTCATCGCGGTGCACGCCGCTAGTGTCCAGATCAGCTGACCGCCGGCACAGACAGGAAGACGCGATGCTGCAGGGGGGCGGCTCCACACACGGTGACGGGTGAGTACACTGATTCACTGCACCCCGCGCTGATAATGATGCACGGGGGGCAGTGAATACAGCTGCACATGATCACTCCAGGCTGTAGTTGCCAGGGGTGATCACGGTCGGCTGCTAATTATGCACGCACCCCCCCACCCCGCCTATCACCCTGCCCACCTGTCAGCGCTGGTTTCGCTGAGAGATGATGGGCAGGAGGATGGGCGTGCATATGTAATGAGCGGGCCCACGTGGTCACGGCAGGCTGTTACAGCCTGCTCGTGCCGCCGATGACCCGCTGCACCGCGGCACCCTCATTCCCCGCAGCCTTATAGTCAGACCATAAGACGCACCCCCCACTTTCCCCCAACATTTGGGGGAAAAAAGTGCGTCTTATGGTCCGAAAAATACGGTAATTATCAGGGAGTTCCTCTGCTGCTTCACAGAAGTGAGTGCAATTACAATTATTCCCACTAAAATCTTGTTTTAAACCCAATTTTTTTAGTTTCACAAGTGGTAATAGACAGAAAAAAAAAAAAAAAAAAAAGAGCCAAAAGTTATTGAGCTTGCACAACCACCGTATAAATCATCAACAGAAATTCTGCATATATTATATATCTTTATTACATCATAAATACAAAATAAAGTGCTGGTACCCACAGACATTTAAAAATTCCCTACCCCATAAAAACATCCATAAAGCAAAAACTGGTGCAGTGTGGAACAATGATTGTAGTTATTCAAAGAAAGGGTTAAATATTGCACATTTAAAAACTCTGGGTATATCCATAATCAACCATATAACATATCTGCTGGTCCGAATCACTCCATTAATGGTATAAAGTGCATAGTGCAAAGGAGGTATAAGGTGGCTGACCCGGCATAATTAAGGGCACAAAAGGAACAGTATCATCACCTGTCCTGAACACACATTATATGCATATATACCTCTTCAGTGAAGTTTATAAGAAAAACACCGGGATCAATGTTTGCAATCAGCCACCTATAATCCAGCAAGTAATAATAGTAGCAGAGCCCAGAGATCAGACCACACTGCCCAGCACCTCGATGCGTTTCGCTTCCGCTTCGTCAGGAGCCTCCTGACGAAGCGGAAGCGAAACGCGTCGAGGTGCTGGGCAGTGTGGTCTGATCTCTGGGCTCTGCTACTATTATTACTTGCTGGATTATAGGTGGCTGATTGCAAACATTGATCCCGGTGTTTTTCTTATAAACTTCACTGAAGAGGTATATATGCATATAATGTGTGTTCAGGACAGGTGATGATACTGTTCCTTTTGTGCCCTTAATTATGCCGGGTCAGCCACCTTATACCTCCTTTGCACTATGCACTTTATACCATTAATGGAGTGATTCGGACCAGCAGATATGTTATATGGTTGATTATGGATATACCCAGAGTTTTTAAATGTGCAATATTTAACCCTTTCTTTGAATAACTACAATCATTGTTCCACACTGCACCAGTTTTTGCTTTATGGATGTTTTTATGGGGTAGGGAATTTTTAAATGTCTGTGGGTACCAGCACTTTATTTTGTATTTATGATGTAATAAAGATATATAATATATGCAGAATTTCTGTTGATGATTTATACGGTGGTTGTGCAAGCTCAATAACTTTTGGCTCTTAGGTTTTGATATGGTGAGGTTGCCATAATTTATGGTAGTTTGATATGGAGTTCTATTTCCTGTTTTGGCTTAATGGTAATAGAAAAAGATTAACATGACAAGATGTCGTAAAGTATCCAGTCACAAGGGCTGAAAGGGAAGATATGTGTTTTGATATTTGAAGAGAAAAATGTGGCTGGAATAGACTGCAGACGCCATGTTGCATTAGCAGAGTCCTTCAGGTGCCAAAACAGCAAACACCCCCACAAGTAAAAACATTCTGACCCTCCTAGTAGTTAATCCAAAGTTGTTGTGAGCATCTAGAACCTACATGTGCTTCACGGAAGAACATTATAATAGCAGTATTTATAACAACGCTGGCCCACAAAAATGAAGCTGCATTTTAAAGGGAACCTGTCAGGTCCAATAAGCACCCAGAACCACAAGCAGTTCTGGCTGCATATCTCTAATCCCTGCCTAGCAGTCACAGCCTATAGTAGCATGCATAGAGATTTCTAAAGATTCTTTATGCAATGCTAATTAATGCAGGGACTAGTCACAAGGGCGTTATTTCCCCCAACTAGTCCATCCTCTTAGCATGTTAGCACGCCCACAGGGGTGTGCCAACATGCTACTCAATGCCCAGCGTTAATCGGTGGTGACGCAAGTACCTGTGTCTGTTGTCACGGCCTCTGACGCCAGTTTAGGCTCAATACACATGATCAGAAGTCAATGCACTTTTTGTCATGCACACTATGAAGCTGAGTGTACATGTGCCGGCTTCAGAGAGGTCTAGTGCGCATGATCGGAAATACCAGGACTCCTGATCATGCGCACTGAGCCTAAACCCAACGTCTAAGGTGGTGCAACGGACAAAGGTACGCGCATCACCACCAATGACACTGTGAATTGAATAGCATGTTAACAAGCCCCTGTGGTAGTGCTAACATGCTAATAAATGAGACTAGTTGGTGGAAGTCCCGCCCTTGCAACTAGTCCCTGCGCTCATTAGCATATCATAAAGGATCTTTAGAAATACTTTATCTAGAGATTTCTTTATGTAAGGCACTAGATACAGGATCAGCTAGGCATGGATTAAATATATGCATCCAGAACTGCTTGTGGTTCTGGGTGCATAGGGACCTGACCGGTTCACTTTAACCCCTTAGTGACCTATGACGTACTGGGTACGTCATGGCTCCCTGGCACTTAAGGACCCATGACGTACCCAGTACGTCATGGCGAAATCGCGTCCCCGATGCCGGAGATCGGTGTACAAAAACCTTAGATTCGGGGAGGAGGGAACCTATGCCTGACCTCAGAGGGGTGGTGTCTCCCCCCCAGACCTATGGAGGCTGTGATTAGCTGACGAACGCCACCCAGCCAATCACAGCCACTGTAATGTTTCAGTTATTGAAAATGGCTGAAAAATTTAAATCCAGCCATGATCATTGCAGCTATGGCACTGATCATTGGCTGGAGCTGAATGACCTCTGTTTCACCCGCCCCTAGCTGATTGGAGAGACCGGCCTTGTGACCGATCTCTCCAATCACCGTAGATTTGGGCCGGTGACCTGTTGGTGACCACTCCCCTCCATCCGTGGAAGCGGAGGAGAGAGATCCCTGCGTGTGCCATTTGGTAAGTGCCCACGAACCACCACCCCCCCTCCATCCTCCACTGCCGCCGCAGCAGTCACCGCTCTTCCCCCGCAGCCGCTGACCCCTCCCCGATCTGCTGCTCCCCTCTCCCATCTCTCACCCTCCTCCATCTGCTGCATCCGCTGCCTCCTCTCCCACTTCTCACCCTCCTCCATCTGCTGCATCTGCTGCCCCCTCTCCCACCCTCCTCCATCGGCTGCATCTGCTGCCTACATCCATCCTGTAAGTTAGCTATCCACCCCTTCCCCCCCCCTCCTCCGCCGCTCCGCTGCGTCCTCTCCCATCCGCCGCGCCATCTCCCATCCGTCGCCGCGCCCTCTCACATCCACCACTTCTCCACCCAACTGCCACTCCCCTTCATCTGCCGCTGCCCCCCAATCTGCCGCTGCCCCCCCATCTGCTATCTCATCAATCTGCCTCCATCTCTCCTGTGATCATGTTGCTGTTCTGATCCATCCCATCAGAATTGTTCGTGGCTCTTTTCTAACTATCCCCAATCCCATCTCCCACTCCCTCTCCATCCACCCCCCCGCCTGCTTGCCACCAAGTGCTGATCAGCACGTGATTGGCTAATCAGGTACGTAATTGCTCGAGTTTTTTGTGCACCCCAAATAAAAAAAACAAAAAACGAAGACAAAACTTTAACAATTAGGTACCTGCAGCCGTACTGGACTTTGGACAGGACTTATTTTCTCCCACTAGTCCCCCCCCATTTTTGCAGCACATCCGTGCGTGCGTCCTGATTTTTTTTTATGCTATGGGGGGGGGGTCTAGTTTCCAAAATGGGGTCACGTGGGGGAGCTCCACTGTTTCGGCACATCAAGTACACTCCAAACGCAACATGGTGCGGCTAACGATTCCACCAAATTTTCCGTTCAAAAAGTCAAATGACACACCTTCCCTTCGGAGCTCTGCCGTGCGCTCAAACAGTGGTTTCCTGCTACATATGAGGTATCAGCGTACTCAGGATAAATTGCCCAACAAATTTTGTGGTCTATTTTATCCTGTTACCCCTGTAAAAAATGACATTTTTGTGTACTCACCGTAAAATGTCTTCCTTGGAGCCTTTCATTGGGGGACACAGACAGTGGGTATTATGATGTCTCCAGGGAGGCGTGACACTAGATTTGCAGAAGTGTTAGCTCTTCCCCCCACAGCATATACCCTAGCTAGGCAGGAAACTAGCTCAGTTTGGTGTAAAAGCAGTAGGAGAAGGACAACCAAAACCACAAGGGTTGGAGCTGTGTCCCAAAATGAAAGTCTCCAAGGAAGACATTTTACGGTGAGTACACAAATGTCATTTCCTTTCTCACCTTTTCATTGGGGGACACACACAGTGGGACGTTCCAAAGCAGTCCCTGGGTGGGAACTGAACTATTAACAGTGTATATCATCAGACTAAGAGCTGACTAACGACTGCAACTGCAGTGAACATATATCAAAACACTGTCAAAAAAACGATCGGTGGCCACTTATAAATGGTCCACTGCCGCCTGAAGGACTTGTCTTCCAAGAGCAGCATCCGCGGAAGCATGCGTATGCTCTCTGTAAAATTTTGTAAACGTGTGCACACTGGACCAGGTAGCGGCCTTGCAAAGTTGGGCCACCGAAGCCTGATGGCGGATAGCCCAGGAAGCACCCACTGCTCGTGTAGAGTGGGCCAGCACAGATTGAGGAGAAACAACACCTCGTGCTTTGTAAGCCTCACAGATGGCAGTCCTAATCCATCGAGAAATCGTGGATTTAGAAGCCGGATTGCACTTTTTGTGTCCTTGTGAGAGGACGAAGAGGGCATCGGACTTGCGCAACGGCGCTGTTCTGGAGATGTAGATCCGCAGAGCCCTGACGAGATCTAGAGTGTGAAGGGCTTTTTCAAAAGAGTGGACCGGGACCGGGCAGAGTGATGGCAACACAATGTCCTCGTTTAAGTGGAGAGAAGATATGACCTTCGGGAGAAAAGCGGGGGAAGGCCGAAGAACAACCTTATCATGATGGAAAATCAGGTAAGGTGAGCGACAGGAAAGAGCCGCTAGTTCGGACACTCGCCTGATAGAGGTAATGGCGACTAAGAGGGCAACCTTCCAGGACAGTCGTTGAAGAGAGATTTCTCTCAGAGGTTCGAAGGGAGGAAGCTGAAGAGCTCCGAGAACCAGATTCAGATCCCAGGGATCTAAGGGGTGGCGATAAGGAGGGACCAAATGCGCCACCCCCTGAAGAAAGGTACGGACCTGAGGGCGAGAAGCCAGCCGCTTCTGGAAAAATAAAAGGCAGAAACTTGTCCTTTAAGGGTACTGAGAGCTAGACCAGAGTCCAAACCGTCTTGCAGAAAGGCAAGAACATTAGGGATTGAAAAGGTAAGGGATGACCGATTATGACGGTCACACCAGGAAAGATAGGTCTTTCAGATCCTGTGGTAGATACTGGCGGAGGTGGGCTTCCGAGCATTAAGCATGGTATGAACTACCTTAGAAGAAAGACCTGATTTTGCTAGAATCAAGGATTCAAGCGCCACGCCGTCAAATGCAGCTGTGCTGTATTCTGGTGGAATATTGGACCTTGCGATAGAAGATCCGGGCGGTCGGGAAAGACGCCAGGGAGTGTCGCCGAGCAGTTGGAGAAGCTCTGGGTACCAGGCTCTCCTGGGCCAGTCCGGGGCCACGAGGATCACCGGGATTCCCTCCGCTTTGATTTTCTTGATTACTCTCGGAATGAGAGGAAACTGAGGGAAGATGTAGGGTAGGTGGAACTGCGCCCACGGAAAGACTAAAGTGTCGGAGCCGATCGCTAGCGGGTCTCTCGAGGTCCACATCCTGGAGTCCCCAACGAAGAGTGATCTGATGGAACACTTCGTCGTGGAGGGACCATTCCCCTGCCGCTAGACCTTGCCTGCTGAAAAAGTCTGCGGTCCAGTTGTCTACCCCTGGGATATGGACAGCTGAAATAATGGGGATGTGCTTCTCTGCCCAAAGAAGAATCCTGGATACTTCCTTAATCGCTGCCTTGCTGTGAGTTCCTCCCTTGCGGTTGATGTAAGCCACGGCCGTGGCATTGTCTGACTGGATCCGAACAGGGAGGCCCAATAGTAAGGGTTGAAAATTCTGAAGGGCCAAAAATATGGCTCTGATCTCCAGAACATTGATGTGCAGGGAGCGCTCGGAAGGAGACCAGCGTCCGTGAACAGTGTGGTGGAGAAACACCACCCCCCAGCCTATCAGGCTGGCATCCGTCGTGACTACTTGCCAGTGGCCTGGGCGGAAGGACTTCCCTTGAGATAGGGATGAGGCTTGAGTCCACCAGACGAGGGAGCTGAGCGCAGACCGAGATAGGCGGACTGACCGGTCTAGGGAAGCTGGATTCTTGTCCCAGGAGGATAGAAGATCCAGTTGTAGAGGACGCAGATGGAAATGGGCAAAGGACACTGCTTCTATGACCGCCACCATCTTGCCTAACACTCTCAATCCATTCCGAAGGGATGTGTGACGGCGAGAGCGGAGGGATTGGGCGGCCCGGATCAGGGAAGACCTCTTGTCCTCTGGAAGAAAAACCCGGGACTGAGCCGTGTCTATCAGCATACCTAAAAAGGTGATGCGCTGATGAGGAATGAGGGATGACTTGTTGAAGTGGATTAGCCACCCTAGCCTTGACAGCGTGTCTAGGCAAATCTACACGCTTTCTGAGCAAACGTGAAGAGAGCTCCCTTTGACAAGAAGGTCGTCCAAATAGGGAACGACCAGGATGCCTCTGGGGTGTAAAATGGACATGACGGCCGCCATGACCTTTGTGAAGACCCGAGGCGCAGTGGCCAGCCCAAAGGGGAGGGCCCTGAATTGGAAATGATGGTGTCCTACGGCAAAGCGGAGGAACCGTTGATGAGAGACACATATGGGAATGTGTAAATAAGCATCTTGAACGTCTATGGAAACTAGGAATTCTCTAGGTTCCATGGCGACTAGCACTGCTCTCAATGATCCCATTCGGAAAGTTCGAATCTGTACGAATTTGTTCAGCCGTTTTAGGTCCAAGATAGGGCGGACAGAGCCATCTTTTTTGGGAACGACAAAAAAGGTTTGAATAGAAACCTTTGCCGCGCTGTTCCAGGGGCACTGGAATGATAACATTTGCTTTCTGTAAAAGAGGCTATGGCCTGAAATAAGGCCTGGCTTTGCGTTTTGGACTTTGGAAGACGAGAACGCAGAAACCTGTTGGCCGGCAGGGAATGGAAATCGATCTTGTAACCTGAGGTGACGATTTCTCGAACCCAAGCATAGTGAGTGTGGTCTAGCCAGATATCCCGAAAAAGCAGAAGCCGCCCTCCAACAGGAGTCGGATCTGAGGGATACCTGGCGTCATGCTGAGGGGGCCTGTACAGAGCGAGGTCCTTTGGGTTTAGGTTGCTTGGAGTGGGAACGCCAAGAAGAGCCCCTTGAGGGACCGGATCCTCGATCTGAGCGTTGGGACGATCCTTGGGCTGATGATTTTTGGCGGGCAGGCCGAAATGACTGCCTGCGCCAAGGAGATTTTTTAAAATTCCTGGATACAGGCCGCTTTTGAGGTAGAATGGTACTTTTACCACCCGTCGTCTCAGATATGAGTTTGTCCAGGGATTCTCCAAACAGACGCAGGCCATGGAAGGGGAGTGTGGACAGGGATTTCTTGGAGGCACTGTCCGCATTCCATATTTTTAGCCAAAGGACTCTACGGGCAAAGACAGCATTGGCCGCCGATAGGACTGACAAACTAGCTGCATCTAGGGAGCCGTGAAGAAAATAATTAATTAGAGGCTAGAGAGAACAAATCAAGGATCTCAAAAGCCGCCGGGGGAATATTACAAGAGCAAAGCATCCTGCGTAGGTTCTTGCTCCACACCCCCACAGCTCTCGTGACCCATGTTAAGGCAAACAGGGGGCGAAGAGAGGAGCCCGAAGCCTGGAAAATAGATTTGACCGCAGCATCAACTGCACGGTCGGACGAGTCCTTGAGAGACGCGTTGTCTGAAACAGACATGACCGTGTGTTTAGCCAGTCTGGATACTGGCGGATCCACAACGGGGGGTACTGACCAGGGCTTAACCATTTCAGAGGGAAAGGGATAAGCGAATGAAGAGAAGGGTTTTTTATTAAACCTTCTATCAGGGTGATCCCACCGTTTAGATATAATTTGCCGAAAAACCGGATCCTGAGCAAAGGATTTAGGAGGCTTCTTGGCCCGCTTGATTGCCGACTGAGAAGTCGGGTCAGGAGGCTGATCAGAGATCGACAGAGAGTGATTGACAGCCGAAATTAGTATGTCTTCTATATGCCTAGACTCAGAAAGGACATCTGAATCAGAGTCAGACTCTTGAGAATCGTGACTACTAAAGGTCACGGAACCTCAGCCAGACGGACTATCGTCGGAGTCAGATGAGGCGTAGAGGTCGCAATGGCGCCTTTTGGAAACAGCCTATTTACGTTCTGGAGAAGAGACCCCAGACGTAGCAGGCGGGCTCCTCTGAGGGAGCTGAGCCGGGGGAAGGCTGTGGGAGCCTGAGGACGGCTGGGATATCTGAGCGGTAAGGTCATCTAACCTTTTAGACATTAGAAGAGCCCATGCAGGCATTACGTCATCAGACGGGGGTGCTGCCAGGCCGGTGTCCAGAGCAGAATCCAGAGACTGCACGGCATCTTGGTCCAGCAACGGGGTCTGTTGTGACACGGTAGAAGGGGCATCGCAGCCCCGGCATAGTGGATAGATCTGGCCATTAGAAAACGAGCGTCCACAGGTGGTACAGGCATAGTACAGGTCTGTAGAGGATGCCTGGGAAGCTTTATCACCCTTGCGGTTACGCATGTCAGCAATAGAGTCCTACAGCCCTATAGGGGTAGAGTTATATGAGTGAGGAGTCACTAGCAGTATTATAAAGTGACTGCTATGCAGAGCTGGTATATACCGTAGCAAAATGGCATATACTGTCAAACAGCCAGCATATACCTGCAGGCAGAGCCAGTATATACCGCTAACAGCTGATATACACCGCTAGCCAGCAGGCACACACCGCTAGAGAGACAGCGATATACCGCTGAGCAGAGCGGTATATAGTGCTGCAGAAGTGTAGAGCCAAGGAGGCAATCTCACCCGAGTTTGCTCCCCACGTGGAAAATGGTGTCCAGTGTTCCTGGCAGCATGGAGGAGAGAGACGGCCCCCGGAGGCTGATTGGTCTCAGGGCTGGGACTAAGTGTGACGGCCAATCGGAAAAGAGCTGCTCCTGAGTGAGGGAGCGGCTTCCAGAGCAGTGAGAGGGGGCGTTGCTAGAATGCAGGCCGAAGCCGGGGGCTAAATTAATGATGCTCCCCGGGATCATGGCCTGCATTGCCCCACCAGCGCCGTTCCAGATGGCGGTTTGGATGTAGGGGACAGATAACTCGTCGTCTCCCTACCTACCCTTAACGGCTGCCGTTTTAATGTGTATCGACGGTCGTTAGGAGGTTAAGTTTTAATTTTTTACCATTTTGACATTGACATTTTTTTTATTACTTTTATTCTTCAGGTCACATTTATTCTGTGCTCTACACTGAGCATTTACATTGGGTTTCAATTTAAAAGAAGAATTTAAGGGGTTACCGTATTTTTCGCTTTATAAGACGCACTGGGTTATAAGACGCACCCCAAATTTAGACATAAAAAAATAAAAATGGGATCAGTCTTATACTCCAGTGTTGTCTTACCGGAGGGGGGCAGCAGTGGTGGTGAAGTGGGGTCACAGGAAGCAGAGATTGTCCTGGCAGGCACGGCGGGTC
Organism: Anomaloglossus baeobatrachus; assembly: GCF_048569485.1. Taxonomy (NCBI): domain Eukaryota; kingdom Metazoa; phylum Chordata; class Amphibia; order Anura; family Aromobatidae; genus Anomaloglossus; species Anomaloglossus baeobatrachus. Next base: position 356,185,812 of record NC_134358.1, on the reverse strand, counting down.
AGTGGCGGCGGGGTCCGTGATGGCAGGGGCGGCGGGGTCCGTGGTGGAAGGGGCGGCGGGGTCCGTGGTGGCGGCAGCCGCGGGTGAGTCATGCAGCAGGCCGGTGCGGTGAGTGTCCCAGTGTCCGCAGTCCCGGTTCAAATGATGTCGCCTGGAGTGGCGCGTGCGCAGATGGAGCTCTCATCCAAGAGCTCCATCTGCGCACGCGCCCACATCTGGCGCAATCATTTGAAACTGGGACCGCGGACAAACTGGGTAACCTGCTGCACAGCCGCCTGCACACACAGAGTGGAAGCCAGCAGGCTGCCCACCCACCCGCACAGAGAGGCAGCCAGCACCGGCAGGCACCTGGCTGCCGCCCACACGCAGGCACAGGCACCCGACTGCCGCCTGCACGCAGCCACAGGTACCCGGCTACCACCCGAATGCAAGCACAGGTACCCGGCCGCTTGCACGCAGCCACAGGCACCCGGCCGCCCGATCGCCGCACAGACAGGACCCCCAGGTAAAGCTATATTGGGATTTTAAGACGCACCCTTCATTTTCCTCCCAAATTTTTGGGATGAAAAGTGCGTCTTATCATACGAAAAATATGGTAATTTGCTGGCATTTCCATCTGAACTGTGTATCATAGTCAGCATGAGCTATAATTGTGTGAGGGAAGCTCTCAAAAGATCATTATCACGTAAATATCCACTATTGTGCAGAAGATGGCATCTCCTCTTGATCCAGAGTAATACGATTTGCACCTCCTGTTCCATTGGCCACAATAGTGGTCTGTGGCTACTGCCTCTTATTTGACAGCATCTGCACTTTTGATTAGCTGCACTGCCATAACCGCCCAGAAACATTATGCCATAATGACGATGTTGCACCAGGCTGGCTAATAAAAAGAAGAGCCGTGAATACCGTCAAAAAAGAGAGGAACTCCCACTCCTGTGCTGCGGACACAAGACTCCTTTCTTGGCCGATAGAATGGGGCATAAAACTAAATTTACACCAACTATTCAAGACTGACATCTGTCACGTGTCAATAATGGATTAATTCTTTAAATTTGGCAAGTTTACAAAAAGGTGCCCCACTTTATTGGTTAGGTACTTTAACCATAACAATGATACCATGTCAGTGACCTTCAAAGGACAGGACACATCAATTGTAATATTTATCAAAAAAAAAAAAAAAGCATAAGTAAAAGTTGAAAGCTTTCAAAGACTTCTAGGCTAGGTGGATTTATAAGACCATAGGGTATTGGTAGAGTCACTTTTGCCACTCCATTGTTTCCATTGTTCCATGACAGATGTGAACACAGTCCTATTTTAAATTACTTACAGTGCATAACCCGCGTTGACTGTTGTGGGAATATGTATAAATGGAGGAGGATATTGCTTTCTGAAACAGCATTACATATGTGAGTATGAAGTATCAACTTATTGGCCAGAAATCCAAGCTTATAATAAAACTTTACAGATAATGAACTAGTGAAAAAATAGTGTCTGGGATAAATAAAATATACAAAGGACAGTCCAGCTAGTTCATGATCTGGGCATACATTTTTTGTTTGTGTGCAGAAGGCTTCCAATGGTGCCCAATCAATCTCCAGGTGGATATCAATGGGATTATCCAGGGTCCCTGTGTTTTCAATAGCACTACTAGAATCCCTAACAGACAACTATAGACACGGAGCAGGAAAATGCTACAGAACACACACTAGAAAGTCAGAAGATAACATATCCAGCAGATTTTTGTTCCTTTACAATATTAAATATATGATGTAGAGTATGGGAGGCACACATACATAACAATTGTCATACCGCTACAAAAAACAATTGCCTTTAATAGACCTTTCACAGAGCCATCACTTTAGTTTACCGTTGGAGCTGTCGGAGGAAATATTCCAGAAGTTGTTGAATTGGTGTGCTCTCGTTTTCTGCTGATAGACAGAATAATATATCATTAATATTTTATTAGCATTCTAAGCGCAAAGACATCAGTACTATCAGGTTTCACCTGGATGTGTCCTACATGCCCTAACTGGACGGTCTGTAGGGGTTTCAATTTCTACTTTTTTCTCCGGTTCAAAATACTCGGTTTCCTCATCTGAATCACATTGTTCTTTTTCTCGCTTTCTCTTTTTTTCTTCCTATAAAGCAAAATAAAAACAAGTACATACAATGTATTGGATAAATATCAGTTTGATCGTTGATTTTTTTTTAAGGGACACAAAAGCCCCGATTCATCAAAACGTGTTGCAAGACTTTAGAAAACACTTCAACATATTTTTATTGTAGATTTGAAGCATATACAGACCATATTCAATTAAAGAAGAGCAAGTATGGAGAGAGGGGAAAGGAAAAGGGGAAAATAATACAAGGGGGTCCGAACTACAAAGGTGTCTTGCTGTGATGAGGTATCACACTCTAAACAAAACAACAAGTCCATTTGTATCTACGCACATACTCTTCGGATGCCAGTAACAGAGCTTGGCGTGTAGGTGAAGGGCAGTGTATGGCATCACTGCCATGTACCCCCAGTCAAAGTCACCAATGTCAGCTGCCGGTCAAACAGATGTTAATCCAAAAAGAATATTCAAATATTCACTGCTCCCCAAACCCAAAATCCCACCCACCTCTCGGTGCCAGCATCAGTGATAGTAAATGACAATGAAGACTTTTACTAATCACTGGCCTTGGTGCCAAGAAGTGGGGAGGAGAGATTATGGGCATGGGGGGCAGTCAATATTCATTTCCCTTTAATGGAGGACAGATGTGATTGCCCCACTACTGCTGCCGCCACCTTCCTGCAGTGGCGACCCTGCTCCTACCTCCTGTAGCCCAGCTTACCTGGCTTCTTACCCACCCCCCCAGTGAGCCAGGTACATTTGGACTATAACACACACACACCCCCACTTTCCTCTCAAATTTTTTTGGGGAAAACCGTGGACCTTATAGTATGAATAAGTACGGTAGAGACTTTAAATCAAGCTTTCCCTTTCAAATTGTTTGTTGAGATCGTTTTCCCAATTTATCAAATAAGCCATTTTTTATTTATTTTCTTAGAAAGACCAAGTCTTCATTAAAGATTACATAGAGTTCTTCAGTCTTCCATAGGGTTATACAAAAGAGCAAACACTTTTTAAGCCACCTTCACACGTCTGTGAAAGAAACACATTCGATATGCAAAGCTAGAAAAATTGCTAGATAGATGTCAAACACCTACAGTATATAATGTCCCACGACCCTACATATTCTAAGCTGGCAACCTTTAGTGCTTTTCATGTGGCACTAAAGGACATTTAGCCTTGTATTCAGCCACAAAATAAATTAAAAAAATGACATGGGTTCCCCCTAACATTGGTAGCCAGCTAAGGCAAAGTAGACCGCTGCAGTCTGCAGGCCACAGCTGACAAGTTTACCTTAGATGGTAATCCGAAACAGAGGTTACCCCACGCTGTTTTTTAAAATTATTTAATTTTTAAATAACTAAATTAAACCACCACCACCCCAAATGAAGAAAAGAAAAGAAAAAAAAAACCAAAAAACATGGTGTCCCCCTCAAATTGGATCACCAGCCAAGGTGAAGCTGATAGCTGGGATCTGGTATTCTCAGGGTGGGAAGTGCTATGGTTATTTGGCCCTTCCCAGCCTAAAAATGGCTGGCCACAGCTGACCCAGAAGTGGCACACTAAATTAGAAGCCCAATCCTGGCTTCTCAGCTCGGCTATTCCCTTTACCCTGGTACAGTAGCAAAAGGGGTAATGTATGGGTTTAATGCCAGCTGGCATCAAGCACGGATATTAGTAATTGGTGGGTATTTAGCAGACACCCGTATTACTTACTCAGTAAATAGAAAAAAAATGTAAAAAAAAATGCACACAAATATTTTATTTATAAAAATACCTCCCGACACTAGCCCTCATTCACTAATTTTATATAAAAAAATAAAAAGCCTTGAAGTTCAGCCGCAATCCATATGAAAGTTTCACGACATTCCACAAAAGTGAACCTAAAAGACATAAAGAGAGAATCATTTAAGACAAGAGACACCCTCATACACCACTTTATTCTGCATCAAATTCTCCAGCAAGTCCATCGTACTCCATATGGAGGTCCCGCGACGTTCCCAGACTCACTGTTCCAGCCTATGGAGAATATTCATAAAATAAACTTCATAGACTGGGAGAGCAGCCACTGCCGACTCTCACGCTGTGCTGTGTTACTGCCGCAGCTGGTAGTGAACTGCAGTCACCTCCTAAGGTCACTGCAGGTGACAGCAGGTGAGTCACACAGCGGTTGTGACTACCAAAATTGACTGCCGTGGTTCTCACACAAAGTATAGTGAGAGATGGTGGCATTGAACTGCGGTAAACTCATGACGTCACTGCTTCTCATGCTACTGTATAACCCACTTGCTGTGACGTGATGAGGTCACCACAGTTCAGTGCCGGCAGCTCTCACAATACTTTGTGCAAAAACTGCGGTACTGAACTGCGGAGAAACTCATGTCACTGCTTGTCACAGCCGGCGACGGTTCACACGCTACTGAGTGACCCACTTGCTGTGACCTGTGATGACCTTATAAGGTGACCACAGTTAACTGCCAACTTGCATGTGACTCTAACAAAGATCAAATCACCCTGCTCCAACTGGCCCGGCAGATGTCCTGACAAGAGCGTGTCAGCTGCATAAAAATACATGAAGCTGACACGCTACTGTCTGGATAGCCGCGGCCAGTGCGGGTGATGCGATGCTCGCATGAGTCACTCACGAGTAAGACCCAAGCCATAAAGCTACTTTTACACACTGCGATATCGGTCCTGATATCGCTAGTGTGGGTACCCGCCCCCATCTGTTGCGTGACACGGGCAAATCGCTGCCCGTGCCGCACAACATCGCCCAGACCAGTCACACATACTTACCTGCCCGGCGACGTCGCTGTGACTGGCGAACCGCCTCCTTTCTAAGGGGGCGGTCCGTGCGGCGTCATAGCGACGTCACTGAGCGGCCGCCCAATAGCAGCGGAGGGGCGGAGCTGAGCAGGACGTAACATCCCGCCCACCTCCTTCCTTCCGCATAGCGGCCGGGAGGCAGGTAAGGAGAGCTTCCTCGTTCCTGCGGCGTCACAAATAACGATGTGTGCTGCCGCAGGAGCGATGAACTACATAGTTACTGCTGCAGTAACGATAAATCGAGAATGGACCCCCATGTCACCGATGAGCGATTTTGCACGTTTTTGCAACGATGCAAAATCTCTCATCGGTGTCACACGCAGCAACATCGCTAATGCGGCCGGATGTGCGTCACAAATTCCGTGACCCCAACGACTCCGCATTAGCGATGTCGCAGCGTATAAAGCCCCCTTTAGACTGGAGTCACATTAGCTTATGCATACGATGAGATATGCTAATAACTCTCGACTCAGGCTCTGCTACGAACGTGATCCAAGTGTCCTGCGACTGTGATCCGATCTTGTGATCATATCACAGGCGAGGACAAGAGGGAGAGATTAAAGATTAATCTTCTGAATTGCCAGTCTCTGAATATATCGTACTGCACTCTGATGTTATCCGAGTGCAGTCTGAGGTTTCAAATGCACACAAAGATATGTATGGGTGTGTCTGATGCAAGACTTGCAGACAGTCACAGTATGCTTCCTTTTTTTTCCTCAGTCCGATTAGGATCATTGACATGAGGATGGCGAACAAGGCGACAAGCAGGGACAGGAGCCGAAATAGAGCCAGTCCATCTGGCCAACACAGCTCATTAGCATACAACACGGTAAGATTTTCTAAAGTTTTTTTGGGGGTCTGCAAGGGGGGGGGGGGGGTCAGCAACAAGGTGCACCTTCATAGAATGCAGCACAGGAGCTACACAAGGTGACACTTTTGGTTTAGTCAAAAAAAATGGTGACAGTCTTCCTTTAAGACTCCTCTGAAAGGGTCGGACTATTTCCAGGGAATGCCTCTCAGCCTATGGCTGATAGGCACTATGTATTTAAGACATCCTCCCATTAGGGGAGGTGCCTGCACAAAGCTCCTAGTTAGCCAGTGTCTCAGTCTGCTAGCTAGTTGTCGGGTCCCGTTACCCCTGTGTTCATCACCTGTGCCTGCCTTCCCATACCTGTCTGTAGCTGCCTACCTCGGTCATCCCACTTGTACCTGTACGTATAGCTAAATCTGTCTCCTGCCCTGGGGGTCAGCTACCACAGTCCTAGTCACTGCCCTGGAAGTGGTACCTAGTGTTCGCATTGCGGTAGGAGCTTTATTAAGCCCCTCCCACTAAGGGGTAAGCCCGGATCTCCCCTGTGGTCCAGTGGGTCCACTAATCTCTCTCGCTGCCCATGCAATGGCTGCAAGTGTTTGCGCAGGCCATGGATTCAGCCACCCTCTTGCTGCCAGAGCCGTACTGGGAAATGTCACAAATACGAGAACAGCAAGCGCAGATACTGTCTTTCCTGTGGAACGTTAACACCCATCTAAATGGCCTGTGTCCGGCTGGTTTCACGGCATCCATCCAGCCTGCAGCTCCAGCACTGGCAGAATTCTGGCCTCGTTTGTCTGCTCCACCACGTTTTGACGGCGATCCCAAGCAATTCCGAGGGTTCATCAATCAGTGCTCCCTGCACTTTAAACTTTTGCCACATTGGTACCCTACAGAGCGGGCCAAAGTGGCATTCCTGATGTCGCACCTTAGCTAGGATGCTCTTGCTTGGATCAATGCATTGTGGGAGAGAAGGGATCCGGTCACCTCCGACGTCCTGGACTTTCTTGAAGCCTTCCGAAAGATCTTTGACGAACCGGGTAATGTTGCCACAGCTGCATCTTCCCTTCTGCAGTTACGTCAAGGTGCACAGACTGTCAGCCAATATGCGGTTCAGTTCCGCATCCTCTCCTTAGAGTTAGGCTGGAAGAACCAGGCGCTGGAGGACGCCTTTTGGGAAGGTTTATCCGGGAGAATTAAAGATGCATTGTCTGGCCGTGATATTCCTGTTACTTTGGATGACCTCATTTCCTTGGCTACGAGCGTCGACCTTAGGTTGCAAGAGAAATCCATGGAGGTGAAGCATGATAGGGAATTTATACATCTGGTTCCATCACTTGAGAGGCCGCTGATATCCGAGTTTCCGGTTGCCGCTCCTGCGCCCATGCAGATCGACCATGTCAAGATGTCAGACCAACGTAGAGACTACCGTTGAGCCATGGGACTGTGTTTCGATTGTGGAGTTGGAGAACACTTTATACATGCATGTCCGGTGAGGGCAATGAGACCTCTTGTTCCTGAAGCTCCAGTGAGGCCTACCCTGGAAGTTGGTGCAGTCTTCCTTTCAGGGCCCAGGAAGGAGTACCTCCAACAGCCGCCTTCTAGCCCTCCCCGACCACTGGCCATTTCTTCACCCATAAGTGAAAACATGTCCAGTGGTCGGGGAGACAAGTTGCTGGAGAAGCAGCCTCCTTCAGGCCTCGAGAAGAGGGGGCTTAAATGGGGGGGTACTGTAGCGCCGGCGTCCCTTGAGGGACGTCTGCTTACTCACTGCGCCGGCTGGGTCACGTTCTCCCTGGATATTCACAAGTGCTGCTACCTCCTTCTTTCCCCAGGGCCTGTGCATGAAGCTCAGGTCTCCCAGAATTAAGCTTAGGACACGCCTGCTCTTAAAGGGCCGGCGCGCTATTTCCAGTAAATGCCTTTCAGCCTATGGCTGAGAGGCACTATGTACTTAAGGCATCCTCCCATTAGGGGAGGTGCCTGCGAAACACTTCTAGTTAGTCAGTGTCTCAGTCTGCTAGCTAGTTGTCAGGTTACCCCCGTGTCTATCACCTATGCCTGCCTTCCCATAACTGTCTGTACTCGCCTGCCTGTCTCCCTCGGTCATCCCACCTGTACTTGCCTGCACCGATACCTGAATCTGTCTCATGTCCTGGGATTAAGCTGCCACAGTCCCAGTCATTGCCCTGGGAGTGGTACCTAGAATTGGCCTCGCGGTGGGTACTTAGTTAAGCTCCTCCCACTAAGGGGTAAGCCTGGGTCTCCCCTGTGGTCCAGTGGGTCCACTAATCCCACTCGCTGCCCCTACACCCTCCGCGAGCGTTACAATGACTCTCACCTTAGTCTGGTCCTGTTAGCAGGCCAGTCTGCATCCTGCCTGAATCCGTCTTGCTTATATCATGTACCGGAACCTTCCAGTTTGTCTACGGTGCCAGGCTGTCCTGCCAACTAGCTGTACCTGAACGTGTCCTGCCTGCATCTGGTACCTGTACCAGTTCTGTTTGTATCCAGTCCCTGAACCCGACCTGCCTGTCTGTCAGTTGTCCGTCCGTCCGTGAACCCGAACCAACCTGCTTCTCTTTTGTACCTGCCCGTTCAGCTTGTTTTCTGAAGTAATCTGTCCGGTCAGACTCCCCTGCCCGCTCCATCCTGCCTGCCCTCCGTTCTTCTGTCGCTCATGTTTGGGGCAACTGTTGCAGTATTGCGGACTGCCATGGAGTGGTGTCTGCGGCAGCCCACTCCATTCTCACCTTCAGAGCCTGTTCAAAACTCGGAAGCCACTTAGTTACTCCTCTCCAGGGGTAAGCCCGGCCTGTGGCACAGTGGGTTCACACCCGCTAGTGTAACAATGACAAGCAGGCAGGTAACATAGTCATAAAAATTTAATAAATTTATACAAAGCTCCGTGTTTCAACATCGGATGAAAGCCTTTCTCAGGCCAGGGATGTATGTACATTAGCAGTACAACAAGAACAGTTTAAATAGACAAAAAAAAAAGTGGGAAAAGGATTACCCAATGACAACAAGGGGTCAAAAAAAAAGTACATAATGCTAACACATGGTTGTAGGTAACTGCAAATAAGTAAAAAGTAGATGATAACATCACAGAACACAGAACTTTTGAATGCAGCTCTGAAGGCCAAAAGGCGCTGCAAGCTGTCCAAAGGAATCTTGTTCCTGCAAGACAACCGCTCTGCTCACACTGCACAAGCGACCACGGCAAAACTGGCCGAGCTGGTTGACCACCCACCTTATTCACCAGACCACCCACCTTATTCACCAGATCTAGCTTCCTCCGATTATCATCTGTTTCAAGGGTACCAAATTTCACACCATTTCTGATGCCATGGCTGCTACAGATGCCTGGTTTGAGGCACAACCAAAATATTTTTGCTACGCTTACAGAACTTGGAATACTGATGTAAGAAGAGATTACAACGGGGTTATCCCGATACTATTATCAATCTAGCATATGAAAAAACTAAAAAATCTGCAAACGAGGATAATCGTCTCTGTCCAGTAGCCGACTCAGGAGGGGTGAAAAAGAGAAAAGAAAAGAACACTAATGACAGGTTCACCTTTAGTTTCAAATTCGGACCTATGTTTGACATCATAAGAAAAACGCTTAATGAGAACTGGCACATCCTAGAAAGGGATCCTGAATTGAAAAAAATGACGGCTTCTAAGCCATTAGTTTCCTACAGGAGATGCCACAATTTGAGGGACTTGCTGGTTAAAAATAGATTAACCAGCAAAAACACATGGTTGGAAAAACAGTCTCCTAATGGCAACTTTAAATGTGGCCAATGCAGATTTTGTAGTCTGCGTTTGACCGGCAAGTCTGTGAAAATTGGTGCACATACACACTATGTCAATCAGTTTATATCGTGCAAGACAAAATTTGTAGTCTATGCAATAGTATGTCCCTGTGGGAGATTTTATATAGGAAAAACTATCAGATGCCTATATGTTCGATTTAAGGAGCACTATAATTCAATCCAGACAGGAAAGGGATCCCCAAGATTGATAGCACATGTACGAGAATCGCACAATGGCTGCCCTGATGTCCTGAATTTTGCCGGTTTGGAAAGGGTGTCACTCCCATCGCAAGGAGGGGATCACCACAAACTGTTGTTGCAAACGGAGGCAAAATTAATTATAAAATATGGAGCACAGGGCGCATTGGGAATGAATGACCGTAACGACTTATCAGTCTTTTTGTAAAGGATTTTTTTTTTTTTTTTTTGCACAAAAACAGGGCATGGTAAAATAATGGTATATGCCTGACAATGGGTGGGATAATTAATGGAATAAATATCCCAGATAAGTGAAATCAAGTTGTAATCCTGATTACGCATATAAACCATGTATGAATTGTTTTTTGTGAATATTATAATGTCTCATACCTCTAATATTGTCCGATTTTTGTATTTTTCACAATGATTGTTTTTAATTTTTTGGTACGTGAAATATGTACACAAAGTACCTTTTAATTGTATTATACACTTCATGCACACTTTTTGTATATGTGGGGAGGTCACCTGGATGCATGACCCTATTTAGGGAGGGCTGATTTTACCCCACATGTGGACCCGTGGAAGCCTAATCACAGGCGAAACGGCCGTCGTCCATAGTGAGGGGCCGCATCCAGGTCTCCTCCACCCGCTGATTTTACAACACCTTTTAACCGAGTTTATGGAATAAAGATTATCCGGAAAAAGACATCAGCATTGGTGCGGTCTTATTCTTCTTCTGTATTGATGAACTGAACTGACTTTTGCTGTTTGGACCTGCACGCTGATCCGGCTTCCAACAAGGACGTCTGGTGCTATACTCCTTACCCTCCAGTGATCCCAGGTGTGAGAGGCGTGTATGGGTGGTGCAGGACTGTGTTCTCTTGGATTCATATCATTGCATTTACCTTTGGAGTCCATTGCACACCCAGCTACCACCGGGATATAATAACAAGGAGTTACTGGATTTGGGATACAAAGGATATGACGGACAATACAGTCAACATGGACAGCACCAATACGCCCTTGGCTAATACTTCGGGTGTTCAAGCGGGTCGATCGGATGCGGCTTCCTTTTTTGTGGAGTGCAATCAGAAAAAGGACACAGAGGTAATGGGCGTAAAAACCCTGGAACAGAAAATATATTCCCTCTCTGAAAGAGAGGTGCGGTTATTTTGGACGGTACAGTCACTACAATCCTATGTGGATTGCAACAGAGTCCCAAGGGGCTTACGTATTATTAAGTCAGTATCACAATTCCATCAGGATGCGACTTTTGTTAAGGAATGGGAAACCATACAATTGGATTGCTCTATGAGACTGTTGCAGTTAGTTTTAAAGAAAAACATAGAAGATTATAATGATTTGAGTTTGGAATTGGAAAATTTAAAACAGGATACCCATTCTAGAGTGACTGAGGATTATTGGTCCTCATTTACATCTAAGTTGGATAAAAAACTAATGGATGTTCAGACAGAAATTAAAAATAAAAAAAGAGAAAAATTTTTAAGAGACAAGCATGATTATGACACCAATCAGATCTTTTGTTGGACAAAAGATAAGGTCAAGGGATATAAAAAACATCAATATATGTATAATAAGAAAAAATCGCATGTACAAAATAAGGGATATTGGACTACCGATTCAGAATCTAGTGGCTCTGAAGAGGTAGTACCGGGTCCTTCAAGAGATACCTCTTCATCAGTTCCCACTCCTGCCCCTTTAGGAAACGCATCCGACGGGGGGGCAGGAAGGGGCACAAGAGGAAGAGGACGCAAACGAAAGATGGTGTCATGGAGGAATTGAATGATAATCAATTGCTTGTCTCTTTGAATAAGAATATAATAAATCTGTCGGAGCATTCACTGACCAGCGATATGGTGTCCGTTTTGTCTAAGGGGTTGAGCTTTTGTGTTCCAGAAGAATTTAATTTTGTGGAATTTAGAGTGGATCTTTATAAGGCAATAAGGAAAATACATTTATTCAAATTCTTTAACCAAATGCCTCACAATATAAATCTGATTCCTGAAGGTGAACAACCATGCATGGTGAATGATGGGAGTTTTGATGTGACAGGGGCTTTTGACCCTGACACATTAAAAGAAGCTACACTGTTAATGAGCTTGAATGATCCCACATTGGAGTCCGAAGTGGACATAAATGAAATAATGTGTGAACCTATGAAATTTAAAAAAGGAAACAAATCAGATTTTTGTCCACCAACAGTGCATGGGAATTTGATCGATTTGTTCCAGGATACTGTTATAAAAAAAGTAGAGGCTTTGAGGTATCCACAAGTTAGTAGGAATTTGAGTGCAGGTGAATTAGCTGCGGTAAAAACTATGCGCACATGGGAAGATACTATCTTCCGCGAAGCGGACAAAGGGGGCAACATTGTCCTCATGTCCCGTGATATGTACCTGCAGGAATGCTTAAAACAGCTACAAGATCGCACAACATATAAACCCTTATTGTCAAACCCTATTAATGAATACAAAAAACAACTTGTACGTCTCTTGGACAGATATGTAATCCTCGGTTTGATTTCTAAAAAACAAGCAGAAAAATTGATCCCGCCTTTCCCTACGAGACCACACTGGTACTGTATACCAAAAGTGCACAAAAATGAAAAAAATCCTCCTGGACGTCCAATAGTGGCGGGGATTGGCTCCCTCACTGAGCCACTCTCCCACTATTTGGACTGGCTGCTGAGACCCCTGTTGTCCCATATTCCGTCTTATGTTAAAGACAGTGGGGATTTTGTGTCACTCCTCAAAGAAGTAACATGGCAGGAGGGATACAATCTAACCACAATTGATGTGGATAATCTATACACACGGATTCCACAGGCTTTGGGTGTAGAGGCAGTAAAGGACATTGTCACACGCAGTGGCAAAAGTCCTTTGTTTTGTGATTTTGTTGGTGAAGCGCTGGAATTTGTTTTATCAAAAAATGCCTTCATGTTTCTAGACGGGTGGTATGTACAGTGCGGGGGTACTGCAATGGGTACCCCCGTATCATGTGCCATGGCCAATATTTTTTTGGGACAATTTGAAGGCAAGTATGTATATACAGTGAATAACCCGTTCTTGAAGCATATTAAATACTATTTAAGGTATGTCGACGACATGTTCATGGTGTGGGATGGGACAGAAAAGGATTTTTCCGATTTTGTTTCCTATTTAAACACCACCAACACCATGAACATGTCGTTTACCTCTACCTTTGGAGGCAATACTATAAGTTTTTTGGATGTGGAGGTTGGGGTCAATGATGGAGTGATCGCAACAAAAATTTATAGAAAACCCACAGCCTCCAACTCGGTTTTACATTATGAAAGCGCCCACCCGCAGCACACAAAAACTGCCCTCCCGTACTCGCAGTTTTTGAGGGTAAAAAGAACTAACAGTACCAGTGTGACCTTTGAGGAACAGGCTTCTGAATTAAAAAATAGATTTTTACAACGGGGTTATCCCGATACTATTATCAATCTAGCATATGAAAAAACTAAAAAATCTGCAAACGAGGATAATCGTCTCTGTCCAGTAGCCGACTCAGGAGGGGTGAAAAAGAGAAAAGAAAAGAACACTAATGACAGGTTCACCTTTAGTTTCAAATTCGGACCTATGTTTGACATCATAAGAAAAACGCTTAATGAGAACTGGCACATCCTAGAAAGGGATCCTGAATTGAAAAAAATGACGGCTTCTAAGCCATTAGTTTCCTACAGGAGATGCCACAATTTGAGGGACTTGCTGGTTAAAAATAGATTAACCAGCAAAAACACATGGTTGGAAAAACAGTCTCCTAATGGCAACTTTAAATGTGGCCAATGCAGATTTTGTAGTCTGCGTTTGACCGGCAAGTCTGTGAAAATTGGTGCACATACACACTATGTCAATCAGTTTATATCGTGCAAGACAAAATTTGTAGTCTATGCAATAGTATGTCCCTGTGGGAGATTTTATATAGGAAAAACTATCAGATGCCTATATGTTCGATTTAAGGAGCACTATAATTCAATCCAGACAGGAAAGGGATCCCCAAGATTGATAGCACATGTACGAGAATCGCACAATGGCTGCCCTGATGTCCTGAATTTTGCCGGTTTGGAAAGGGTGTCACTCCCATCGCAAGGAGGGGATCACCACAAACTGTTGTTGCAAACGGAGGCAAAATTAATTATAAAATATGGAGCACAGGGCGCATTGGGAATGAATGACCGTAACGACTTATCAGTCTTTTTGTAAAGGATTTTTTTTTTTTTTTTTTTTTTTTTTTTTTTTTTTTTTTTTTTTTTTTTTTTGCACAAAAACAGGGCATGGTAAAATAATGGTATATGCCTGACAATGGGTGGGATAATTAATGGAATAAATATCCCAGATAAGTGAAATCAAGTTGTAATCCTGATTACGCATATAAACCATGTATGAATTGTTTTTTTTGTGAATATTATAATGTCTCATACCTCTAATATTGTCCGATTTTTGTATTTTTCACAATGATTGTTTTTAATTTTTTGGTACGTGAAATATGTACACAAAGTACCTTTTAATTGTATTATACACTTCATGCACACTTTTTGTATATGTGGGGAGGTCACCTGGATGCATGACCCTATTTAGGGAGGGCTGATTTTACCCCACATGTGGACCCGTGGAAGCCTAATCACAGGCGAAACGGCCGTCGTCCATAGTGAGGGGCCGCATCCAGGTCTCCTCCACCCGCTGATTTTACAACACCTTTTAACCGAGTTTATGGAATAAAGATTATCCGGAAAAAGACATCAGCATTGGTGCGGTCTTATTCTTCTTCTGTATTGATGACTTGGAATACTGATGTAAGAAGTGTGTTGACATCAGTGGAGAGTATGTGGAATAAATGTAAAGTTTCATCATCCTATCTCGTTTCTTTATGGGTAAAGCCAAAGACCTATCAGCAGCACCTTGTTTGCAGTTTAAATAGCACTTTTTTTTTTACAGGATAGAGCACTAAAAGATGGTTGCACACTGACATCATTAGATCAAAGGTCAGTGCAAATTGGTATTACCTATTAAACTTCTTTTTACTTAAAATTAATTAAAAACTAGAAATAATGAAGCAACCTTCAACGTTAAAAGTGAAAACCACTCATAGCCGGAGTTTGTAGTCCTGGGATTTGTAGCACCACACTTGAAACTAACTGTATGTGATAAATATGATACAATATTGGTAAAAAAAAAAAAAAAACACACAAAAAAAGTAAATTATAATAAATATACTAAGAAAATGCTGTGACACAATGGAAAATAAGATGGTACACAAAGGAAAGTTAGAACAGAAACTGATCACATGTTGCACTGCTGGAAATGGATAAAACTGAATGGTTAAATAGAAACACTTAGGGCAGAAGTGGGGAACCTCTGGCCCACGAACCGTTTGCGGCCCACGATGAGTTTTTCTGCGGCCCCCGTGGACCGCAGTGCTCAGGCGGCAGCCGCAGTCTTTCTGGCTGACAGCCCTTTAAATCCCAATGTGTTATGCGACGACACAGACACAGTGTTCGCTACTGAACACTGACTGCGCATACCATGAGGTCCTCATGCTGGCCTGTGCCAGTGTGCTCAGGGTTTATTTTGTGGAAGGGGCAAGTGTGAGATTCGCTCTGCTACTGTCCCACAGAAGATGAAAAGCAGTAGCTTTACCGGCCTCCCTGCTGCACATGCCTCCCGGACTGGTGCTATGAAACGCCACCCAGTGCTGTCCCCCCACTAGTGCTGTGTACTCCAAGTGTATGTGTACACACCCCAGTGCTGTGTGCCCCCCACTGTTGTCTGTCCATGCTGCCCCAGTGCAGTCCATGCCCCCCAGTGATGAATATACGAACAAAGCCCCTCCTGTGATGTACATATGCCCCATCCCCTCCTGTGTTGTACATATTCCCCCAGCCCCTCCTATGATTTATATATGCCCCCAAACCCCTCCTGTGATGTATGTGCCCCCAGCTTTACCAATCTTATCACAAAGAATTGACTGTGCTCCAGACCGAGACACCTATAAATGCATGATCATTATCACCGAACATCACAGCCGCACCAAAGAGAAGCAGCTCCATCCATCACATTTGGGATGTAGGGGTGAGTTAATTAATTTTTTGACCAAATATAGTAGGGTCATTTTCAAATTGATAGTTTTGTGCAGCCCCCGAAGGTTGACAGAAACTTCCAAATGGACCCCGGCAGAAAAAAGGTTCCCCACCCATGACTTAGGGCAAGTGATGGGACTTTTGGTACATCTCATCCTGGTGGTTACTTGCCGGTTCCGCAGGACAGAAACCCTAGGAGTCTTCTGAGCATGCACAGTGCGCGTCTGAAGCAGACAGGCAACCAGGATGAGAAGGCGTCGAGAATGGTAAGCGCGCACGCGAGATTCTGAAGGAGCAGACGTGATGTCGCTCATGTAAATCCATGGTATCACGCCCACAAGGCGATGCGACACCCATGGGGCTAGAGACCTGCTCATTTACATAGGGAATCTGTAAGTAATAAAACTTATTTTATTACGTTCATATTATACAATATTACAACACAGGGATGGGTAGGAAGGGGTACTAGCTCACACAGGCTCGTGCCTGTAGGTTATAACGCTTTTTTGACCTGACAGGCTCCCTTTAACTCCTCCTGTGGGTCTAAGACATCCCAGTTCGACCCTGCAGCTATCTATCTATCCCTCCCTTTTATATAGTATCTATGTGCGTGTCATGTATATGGTGTAATTTATGCAGGGGCACAACGACCGGGCCTGTGAATGATTAGGGTCATTGCTATTTCCTCGGATGCATGGCTGAACACCATTGAGGATCAGATAGCTACTGGTTCTGTACTTGCTCTGCAGCTGTGGGTCCCAGATAAGTGTAATGACATCAGGGGGAGCTTGTGACGTGATGCCTGCGCCCTGCAGCTGAAGTCAGAGTGGGTGCAGAGCATGTGTAGGGGAGATATACATATATATATCTATATTTATACCCCCTACATACATGCCCTGCACCTGTCACCTATACTATGAATGTGTGTATTATATTGGTGAAATTTACATGTTTGTACCGCATTTTTCGGACCATAAGACGCACTCTTTTTCCCCCAAATGTTGGGGGAAATTGGGGGGTGTGTCTTATGGTCTGACTGTGGCTGCGGGGAATGAGGGTGCAGCGGTGGAGTGGGTCATCGGGGGCACGAGCAGGCTGTAGCAGCCTGCCGTGACGTGGGCCCGCTCATTACATATTCACGCCCATCCTCCCGCCCATCTCTCAGCGCTGAACCTGGCGCTGACAGGTGGGCGGGGTGATGGGCAGGGATAAACAGTTGGCCGCAATGATCACCCCTGGCAACTGCAGCCTGGAGTGATCATGTGCGGCTGTATTCACTGCCCCCCGCACATCATCAGTGCGGGGGGCAGTGAATCAGTACTACACATTACTCACCGTTCCCTGTTGTGAATGTTAGTTATGTCTTGGCTGCTGGGAGGCTCCCTCTGGTGGCCAGGAAGGGTTTGGACAGAGACCAGGTGTGTTGTGCAGTGGGTGTTTCCTTTCCTAACTCTCTGCTTATTTAAGAATAACCTATAAAGGACTCAGGAATCATAAATTATAATTTTGAAACAGTAAATTTTTATTTATATAAAGTGCTCGTGCAAAAAATACATACAAATTTCATCATACATAGGATAACAGTTTTGGAATATAGGGAGGGATGTCAAGCCGCACTATAAGGAGTGGCGCAATGTCTGCGGTAACTGCATCTACCCGTATAAAACGACTAGTATTAGTTACAAATGGACCTACATGTATATCACATGTCCACAGGGATAGATCAAATAGGGCATAATTTAAACAGATATGGTACTAAGTAACATAGTTCTAATAGTGTATAGAGATATACATATACGTTTTACCACCATATGGACTGGCTACAGGGCACCATGGTTTGTAATGTTAGATATATAGTAAGTACCACACATGCCTATAGCCCTGCCTCCACCTATATATTAGCCCATCAAATCAGTCAAAAATACCTGTGGCCATCAGTGAAAAGTACGTGTCCTATGCAGCACCGCAGATTGCCCCTGCTCCAACCTCGACGCGCGTTTCACCGCACTGCCGGTTTCATCAGGAGGTATGAGGTGATACCTCCTGATGAAACCGGCAGTGCGGTGAAACACGCGTCGAGGTTGGAGCAGGGACAATCTGCGGTGCTGCATAGGACACGTACTTTTCACTGATGGCCACAGGTATTTTTGACTGATTTGATGGGCTAATATATAGGTGGAGGCAGGGCTATAGGCACGTGTGGTACTTACTCAATACCCAACATTACAAACCATGGTGCCCTGTAGCCAGTCCATATGGTGGTAAAACTTATATGTATATCTCTATACACTATTAGAACTATGTTACTTAGTACCATATCTGTTTAAATTATGCCCTATTTAATCTATCCCTGTGGACATATGATATACATGTAGGTCCATTTGTAACTAATACTAGTCGTTTTATACGGGTAGATGCAGTTACCGCAGACATTGCGCCACTCCTTATAGTGCGGCTTGACATCCCTCCCTATATTCCAAAACGGTTATCCTATGTATGATGAAATTTATATGTATTTTTTGCACGAGCACTTTATATAAATAAAAATTTACTGTTTCAAAATTATAAATTTATGATTCCTGAGTCCTTTATAGGTTATTACTAAGTATAACTGGAATCTACTTCTGAATAATGAGAGGCCTTATATAGGTAATTTATTTAAGTCCTGGTCTGATTGCAGGCTGTTGCCGGATGTCAGTTGTTCTTTGTATCTCTAGCCTGCTTAATCCTGCTCTACACCACATCCACTCCAGATAAGTTCTTGCTCTTTATTTATTGTCTGGTTCTTTGTTTATCTGGGTTTGTCATTTGTTGTGGTTGGTTTCAGTTTATTTCCTTCCAGGGATTTTCCCCCCTCAGTGGATTGTTGAGGAACTCCCTGCAGTTCTGTGTGGAGTATAGCTCCTTTGGGTACATGTGTTTGTGGCTTGTTGAATTTGTTATAATTCTTGTTTTCTGTTCATTGGTATGACAAGGGCACCTGGTGTAGGACGGAGTTCAGATCGAGCGATCTGAGGGCCTTTTTTGTACTATCAGGAAGTTGGTATTTTGCAGGGTTTTTCTCTGGCTACCATCAGTTCCTTACCTGTCCTTTCCTATTTTAGTCAGCGGGGGCCTCACCTTCTGCTAATCCTGTCATCTACCTGTGTATTGTGTTTTTCCTATATCACCGCAGTCTTTGAATGTGGGGGGGCTTGCTATTCTTGTCTATTTTCTGAGGCAGAGAGTTATTCATCTTTCCTACCTTTAGGATAGTTAGTTCTCCGGCTGGGTTCGCGGTGCACAGGACGTTAGTTCACCACTCGGCTACTTCTAGTTGTGTTGGTTAGTAAGGGGATGGCGGCCAGATTAGTTGCCAATGCTCTTGTCACCTTTTTGCCAATGATTTGTGGTGGTCTTCCATGGTTCCGGATCATAACAGTACATCCGGCCAAACAAATTTAAAGGGTACTCTTAAGAAGGGGAAAAAAAAAAAAAGCTGCTGAGAATTTTTTTTTTTTTTTGGTGTTTTTCCTCTTCTTCTTTGGGTTCTGTGGAAGATTTCTTTTGTCTAGCATGGATGAATTGGGTGAGCGTGGTGCTCATCTTGATGCTAAGGGGTCATTCCATATCAAGTGGACCAGTGGTCCCCACTCGACCTTCTCCGATTTTGCTGAAAATTTATAAGGATGTACATGTATGTTTGAAAAGAGGTTCTGTAAATTTTTAGGGCCAGATCTCAAATATATTGGGCACTGTTGACCTTTCACTGGAGGCCCCCCCCAAGCCTGCGGCTTCAGCTAAGAGGATTTTGCAAACTTTGGCACATAGCCATTAGAGTTCTATACTGGCTATGATGCTGAAATTTGGCATACTAGCTCAACTTTTGCTGCTAAACGCGATAAAATTATTACCGGCTATGACAAAACAATATTTCGGCCGCAATTTTGTGTCAAAGTAGCATGCAAAACGTGTCGCATAAAATTTATGCCAAACTTTGCCCATATATAACTCAAGACCAAAAACCAATAGGAACTGGTGCTTTACCCTGTACAACAAACATCTTCATGACTTTGCATTGCTGCAATATCACGGTCAAAGCATATGTATTTGTGGAAATATTCACACCCACATATGATGAAAAACTTTAAAAAAAACGAATTTTATTTATTTTTAGGTCAAATTTCCCAAAAAGGGTACCCCTAAAATATATTAATTCTGTTATCATTTGAAAGAGCACATTTTTCTCTAGAAGGATCATTGGGGTTTTTTTTGGAGTCTCTCCATTTAAAGGGAACCTGTCATCAGGAATTTGGCTTTCAACCTAAACGTTTCCCCCTCTGCAGCTCGTGGGCTGCATTCTAGGAAGGTTTTTGTACTTTTTGTGCCCCTTTTTAAACCAAAATAAACACTTTATAAACTTGTACCTTTCTGTTTGAAAATCTTGTTAATTTTCCATGGGGGCGGGCCGTGTGGCGTCCGTTGCTGTAGCTTACGCCGCCCCCATGCTCCAAATCATGCCTCATAACGCCGCCCACTGCGCCGAGGTCCCGTGCACGCCGGGACACCTAGTGACGTGGTCGCATGCACGAGAGTATGGGCGGCGCTGTGATTGCATCGCAAGTGCGCGCCCATACTCTCGTGTGCGCGCTCTCCCCTCTGTACGTCGCTCAGATCCTCTGCTTCTCCTGTGCTCCGCTCCTCCCATCTATTTCCTGCTGCAGGGTACGATGGGAAGGAGGTGACGTCGGGCCGGCGCAGAACGCTGGAGGCAGTGGGGGAGAGCGCGCACACGAGAGTATGGGCGCGCACTTGCGATGCAATCACAGCGCCGCCCATACTCTCGTGCCTGCGACCACGTCACTAGGTGTCCCGGCGTGCACGGGACCTCGGCGCAGTGGGCGGCGTCCTAAGGGATGATTTGGAGCATGGGGGGCGGCGTAAGCTACAGCAACGGACGCCACACGGCCCGCCCCCATGGAAAATTAACAAGATTTTCAAACAGAAAGGTACAAGTTTATAAAGTGTTTATTTTGGTTTAAAAAGGGGCACAAAAAGTACAAAAACCTTCCTAGAATGCAGCCCACGAGCTGCAGAGGGGGAAACGTTTAGGTTGAAAGCCAAATTCCTGATGACAGGTTCCCTTTAAGAAAAGAAAAATGCCACTGAACATGGTGTTATGTATGCACGTAATGCATTGATTTTGTGTTTGATTTTCAGATTCTTATCACGTTACAGAGTTGTATTGTTGCTAGCAATGTCTATTATAATCAAAAACCTATAAACCTATTGACTATTGTTACATTTTAATGCATATATTTAATTTTTAGTGATGGAGAATGAAATTGATGACGAATCGGCCCAGTGCTCTATCGGCCTTGCGAACAATTCAAAGTCCCACCTTAAGACATTCACCCATAGCAAGGATGAGTTGAAATTGTTTACAAGCTTTGGATTGGATGAACAGTAGTTGCTGCGTCGACGAGTGGGACTAAATTTTGACGAACATTCACAAATCTGTTTACACCATGAAGCTTCATTCTTGACCAAATATGAGCATTTGCAAAAAACGTGTTGCAATCCTTTTGGGAAGAAAGGTCATAACACCAAAAAGAATTTGCGAGCTATCAATTTGTTAGCAGCTGACCAGTTGAACTAATTCACAAAGAATGATGTGAAGCCTGGCCAGAAGATGTGTGTATCATGTCGAAAAGAATTTGCGAAAAGAAAAAAAATCAGCTGATCCAGTTTCCTCTGAATCAGATCCAGATGGAATGGAATGCTCTCCTGAAAGTCTAAATTCAAGCTTAACATCCATTGGCATTTCTCCTCTGAAATATCCACGGGTAAGCCAAAAGGATTGCAACACGTTTTTTGCAAATGCTCATATTTGGTCAAGAATGAAGCTTCATGGTGTAAACAGATTTGTGAATGTTCGTCAAAATTTAGTCCCACTCGTCGACGCAGCAATTTCTGTTCATCCAATCCAAAGCTTGTAAACAATTTCAACTCATCCTTGCTATGGGTGAATGTCTTAAGGTGGCACTTTGAATTGTTCGCAAGGCCGATAGAGCACTGGGCCGATTCGTCATCAATTTCATTCTCCATCACTAAAAAATAAATAATATATGCATTAAAATGTAACAATAGTCAATAGGTTTTTGATTATAATAGACATTGCTAGCAACAGTACAACTCTAACATGTGATAAGAATCTGAAAATCAAACACAAAATCAATGCATTACGTGCATACATAACACCATGTTCAGTGGCATTTTTCTTTTCTTAAATGGAGAGACTCCAAAAAAACCCCCAATGATCCTTGTAGAGAAAAATGTGCTCTTTCAAATGATAACAGAATTAATATATTTTAGGGGTACCCTTTTTGGGAAATTTGACCTAAAAATAGGTAAAATTCGTTTTTTTTTTAAGTTTTTCATCATATGTGGGTGTGAATATTTCCACAAATGCATATGCTTTGACCGTGATATTGCAGCAATGCAAAGTCATGAAGATGTTTGTTGTACAGGGTAAAGCACCAGTTCCTATTGGTTTTTGGTCTTGAGTTATATATGGGCAAAGTTAGGCATAAATTTTATGCGAGGCGTTTTACAAGCTACTTTGACACAAAATTGCGGCCGAAATATTGTTTTGTCATAGCCGGTAATAATTTTATCGCGTTTAGCAGCAAAAGTTGAGCTAGTATGCCAAATTTCAGCATCATAGCCATTAGAGTTCTATACTGGCTATGTGCCAAAGTTTGCAAAATCCTCTTAGCTGAAGCCGCAGGCTTGGGGGGGGGCCTCCAGTGAAAGGTCAACAGTGCCCAATATATTTGAGATCTGGCCCTAAAAATTTACAGAACCTCTTTTCAAACATACATGTACATCCTTATAAATTTTCAGCAAAATCGGAGAACGTCGAGTGGGGACGATTTTTAAAACTGGTCCACTTGACACGGAATGACCCTAAGGTTCGTCGTATAGAGTCTTATCTTGCACAGACTCCCCTTGCAGAGCCTAAAATTCCCGTTCCTGAATTTTTTTCGGGAGATAGGTCGAGATTTTTGAGCTTCAAAAATAATTGTAAATTATTTTTTGACCTGCGCCCTAAGTCCTCAGGGAATCCTGTACAGCAGGTTAAGATTGTCATCTCCTTGCTGCGTAGTGACCCTCAGGACTGGGCCTTCTCTTTAGCGTCTGATGATCCGATTCGCAATGATGTGGACTCCTTTTTTCAGGCCTTGGGATTATTATATGACGAACCCAATGTTGTGGACCAAGCAGAAAAGGTCTTGTTGTCCTTAACTCAGTGTTTGGATTCTGCAGAAACGTTTTGTCAGAAATTTCGTAAGTGGGCGGTCCTTACCAAATGGAATGATGATGCGCTTGCGGCTCTTTTTCGCAAGGGTATTGCGGATGCTGTGAAGGATGTAATGGTAGGATTTCCCGTCCCTTCTGGTCTTGATGCCTCTATGACCTTGGCCATTCAGATTGATAGGCGTTTACGTGAGCGCAGGAAGATACCTGCTGGTTTTGTGCCTGTGGAACAGCCTTTGGAGCCTATGGAGTGTGACATAGAGAAAAGAACAAAAACCGCTCACCACTGCAGAGACAAGCCTGAATATATCCTCCTGCTAATGTCCTTTAGTCCGGCACGAATTACAGCAGCAAGCTGAGAAGGTAATGGAACAGAACAATGGAAAAGATCCAGCTGGACTCCAAGGGGATGAATAAAAATGCTTCTTTATTTGTAACTTGGTTAAAAATAAAGATCCATATTCCAAATGAAAACACCGGCTTGTGCACACTGATGAATGGCAGATGTATACCACAACGCGTTTCGGCGGAACGCCTTCCTCAGTACAACACAAAGGATATTTATAAATGTTTTTCATAAGCAGCAGACCAACCCACATGTTCTCAATTAATTAAATAGGGGAGTATACGCTGCTCAGGCAAAATCACATGTTCATAAAAAAACAGAAAATACAAAAATAGCCCATGAAGTATTTATCCAACCATTTATTACACAAATATTCATCTAGATAGAACACAGAAAAATTAATAATTATAGATCATTCAGTTTGTATTTAGGTACATGTACCCTATATATGAGTATATATGCATATTTTATTTTTTTTTTTCCTTTCCTTCTTTAGAAAATGGACATGAAAATCATTAGATACACTAAAACCTCTGTTATATAAACACATTATAGGAACCCCGATATACATAAAAAACATCTCAAAAATATATGAAAAAATTCCAAAAACATCAATAACATAAAATCAAATCATGTCTGCTATTTAGTCCCTTGGGGAGGCGAGTATCCAGCATAAAAATCCACCGACTTTCATGATTGAGTAACTTTCTTCTATAATCACCTCCTCTCGATGGTTTAAAAACCCTTTCTATACCTTTAAATTTAAATGCTGTCAGATCACCTTTGTGAACAGTGGCAAAATGTCTGGATACTGCAGAGATACCAATTGAATTAACATTTATTGAGTCGGACATGTGTTTACGTATACGTTTTTTAAGGGGCCCCACTGTGCAGCCTACGTACTGAATCTGACACTGTTCACACTCTATCAGATACACGACATGGTCACTATTACAATTAATGAACGTGTCAATTTTGAAACTGTTGCCATTGTAAAAAGATACAAAAGTATCACTTTTACTGATAAAGGTGCAGCATTTACATTTGGCGGCACCGCACCTGAAAAAAACCTTTGAGTTCCAGCCACGTGGCAGATCTGACAGGCCAAGCGGAGACAAATGTGCTGGGAGACAGAATGTTCTGCAAAGTGGGGGCTTTTCTGGCAACAAATCTGACTGTGTTCTTATTCATAATCTCCTTCCGTCTCAGATCTTGGTTCAGCAGAGGTATTTTTTTTTATAATATTTTTTATACTATCAAATTGATCACTAAATTGTGTAGAGAAAGTAATAAAACGATTATCATTGTCCTTCTGTTTAAATTTTTCGGCAAGAAGGTCTGCTCTATTTGCTCTATCAACTATATGCTCAGCTCTGTCTAAGGCTAAGTTCACATTTCCGCTAAAATGTATCAGTCACAATCCGCTGCTCTTGTAAACAGCGGAATCCGTTTAGCGGATTCCGCTGCTCCCATAGACTTGTATGAGCAGCGGATTGTGACTGATGATGCTGCGTTGCACCCTCCGCCCGACTGATCAGTCGTGGAACGACTGACCGCCGGGCGGGAGGAACGCAGCATGTAACGTTTTTTGAGCAGCGAGATCCGTCGGATTTCGCTGCGCATGCTCTCTGGCTCCCTGCACACGTCACCAGCTTTGGTTGGTTACCCGATATTTACCCTGGTTACGGTGCAAGGAGCCAGCGCTAAGCGGTGTAGGCCCGTAACCAAGGTAAATATCGGGTAACCAAGGTAAACATCGGGTGCTTTGCTGTTACCCGATATTTAGGCTGGTTACGTGTGCAGGGAGGCCGACACTTCCCCGCTCGGCCCCGCCCCCTCCCACACTCCGCACATGTATGTACACACACACACACACACACACACACACACACACACCTGTCCCCAGCCATGCAGACAAGCACCGACACCTTCGTCTGGCCCCGCCCCCTGCTCGGCTCCGCCCCCTCCCGCACTTTGCATGTGCACACACACACATACATACATACATACATACATACATACACACACACACACACTCATACATACACTCACCTGTCCCCAGCCATGCAGACCGCAGCACTTCTACTGACATCCTCAGAGCCTGGCCCCGCCCCCCGCTCGGCTCCGCCCCCTCCCGCACTTTGCATGTGCACACACATACATACATACATACATACATACATACATGCACATACACACACTCACTCACTCATACATACACTCACCTGTCCCCAGCCATGCAGACCGCAGCACTTCCACTGACATCCTCAGCACTTGGCCCCGCCCCCCGCTCGGCTCTGCCCCCGAACTCCGCCCCCCGCACACAACGGAATCCGACAAAGAATTCTGTTCTTTGTCATCCGTTGTACAGCGTTGAACAGCGCATCAGTCACATGCGTCAAGCGACGCATGTGACTGATACAAATCAACGGAAATGTGAACTTAGCCTAACACCCACCCCGGGTAATCTCGTGCTCTAAATCTGTCTTTAACCCTTTGTGCCTCTTTCTTGTATATAGCTGGGCTGGAGCGGTTTCTCTTAGTACGCACCAGTTCTCCCACTGGAATATTCCTCAAAACATATTTGGGGTGACAGGATGATGCATTGAGTGTATTATTGGTGGCCAAAGGTTTTCTGAATGGGGAAATGCACACTATTATCTTCAATGCAGAACTCAATATCCAAAAAATTAATTTTGGTTTTATGTAGATTGTGTGTGAATTTCAAATTAAACTCATTTTTATCCAGATATAGAAACAATTCCTCAGCTCTGGACTCCGTGCTTCTCCATATAAGTATCATATCATCTATGTATTTCCCCAGCCACAGGATGTCACTAAAAAAAGGTGAATGGGTACTATAGAGAAACTTCTATGGAGTGTGATAGGGTCCTTTCTAATGCTAGTCGGCAGGGGTTCAGACGGAAGAATAGACTGTGCTTCTATTGTGGAGACGCTTCTCATAACATCTCTGTCTGCCCTAAACGTGAAAGGAGATTGGTTGCAAAGAACCCACAGTAATGGAAGTAGCCAAAGTTTCTTTTGTCTGTCACATTGATTTGCTCATTGTCTTCCTTTTCTGCATTTGCCTTTGTGGACTCAGGGGCAGTGCTCAATTTGAGGGATTTTGGGTTTGCTAGGGATTGTGGTTTCCCCATGGTTCCTTTGCAAACTCCTATTCCTTTAAGAGACATTGATGCTACCCCTTTGGCAGAACATAAACCCCAATTTTGGACCCAGGTGCCTATGAGAGTTGCACCAGCGCATCAGGAAACTTGTACATTTCTAGTATTGCATAATCTACAGGATACCTTGGTACTGGGATTTCTGTGGTTGCAGACCCATAATCCGGTTCTTGACTGGAGATCCTTGTCGGTAGCTAGTTGGGGTTGTCAAGGTGGGCATCAGGACCTTTCGGTGTCGTCCACGTCTGCTCAGGCAGTTGATGTTCCGGCCTTCTTGTCTGATTTCCGTGATGTATTTAATGACCAGGAATCTGATTCTCTGCCCCCACACCGGGGCTGTGACTGTGCCATTGAGTTGGTGCCCGGTTGTAAATTTCCCAAGGGGCGGATTTTCAACTTGTCTGTGCCCGAACATGATGCCATGCGGTCATACATCAGAGAATCATTGGAGAAGGGGCACATTCGGCCCTCATCTTCTCCTTTGGGTGCTGGCTTCTTCTTTGTTGCTAAGAAAGATGGTTCGTTGAGGCCTTGTATTGATTACAGTCTTCTTAATAAAATTACGGTCAAATATCAGTACCCTTTGCCTCTGATGTCTGATCTGTTCTCTAGAGTGCAGAGTGCCAAATGGTTTACGAAACTGGATCTCAAGGGTGCGTATAATCTCATCCGTATTAAGGAGGGTGATGAATGGAAGACGGCTTTTAATACTCCTCAGGGGCATTTTGAGTACCTAGTGATGCCTTTTGGGCTCACTAATGCACCCTCCGTCTTCCAGGCCTTCATCAATGATATTTTTCGGGACCTTATTGGTAAATTTTTGATTGTGTATTTGGATGACATCTTGATTTTTTCTGATGATTGGGACTCTCATGTGGGGCAAGTACGGGATGTTTTTCAGATACTTAAGGATAATGCACTGTACGTTAAGGGGTCAAAGTGCCTCTTTGGGGTGCAAAGGATTTCCTTTTTGGGCTTCATCCTGTCTCCCTCCGCTATCGAAATGGACCCGGTTAAGGTTCAGGCTATTTACGACTGGGTGCAACCGACTTCTCTAAAATCTCTGCAGCGGTTTTTGGGGTTTGCTAATTTTTACCGTAAATTTATAGCCAATTTTTCTGCCATTGTTAAACCTCTGACCGATTTGACAAAGAAGGGAGCTGATGCTGAGCATTGGACCCCTGAGGCTATTGTGGCCTTCCAGGAGCTTAAAAGGCGATTCACTTCTGCCCCAGTTCTGCAGCAACCTGATGTGTCTCGCCCATTTCAAGTTGAGATCGATGCCTCAGAGATCGGAGCAGGTGCTGTTCTGTCTCAACGAGACGCTACTTCGGGTAAACTTAAGCCCTGTGCCTTTTGCTCTCGGAAATTTGCTCCTTCTGAACGGAATTATGATGTGGGGAACCGGGAATTATTGGCTATGAAGTGGGCATTTGAAGAGTGGAGGCATTGGTTGGAGGGGGCTAGGCATCAAGTTGTGGTGCTTACGGACCACAAGAATCTCAACTATCTGAAATCGGCCAAGAGGTTGAATCCTCGGCAGGCCAGGTGGGCTTTGGTTTTTACCTGGTTTAATTTTGTGGTCTCCTTTTTGCCGGGCACCAAGAATGTTAAGGCCGATGCCCTTTCCAGGAGTTTCTGCGCTGACTCTTTGGAGGTTGTCGAACCGTCTACTATCCTGAATGATGGTGTAGTTTTTTCAGCTACTTCGCCTGATCTGCGGTTGGCACTGGCGAAATTTCAGGGGGATAAACCTGAGAGACATCTACAGGGGAACTGTTTGTCCCAGACCAATGGAGAGACAGAGTTGTCTCTGAGGTTCATTGCTCTGTTTTGGCGTGTCATCCTGGCATTTTTGGTACTCGGGATCTTGTGAGACGCTCTTTTTGGTGGCCTTCCCTGTCCCGAGATGTCCGTCGTTTTGTGCAGTCGTGTGGAGTTTGTTCTAGGTCCAAGCCCTGTTGTTCACGTTCTAGTGGGCTATTATTGCCTTTGCCTGTACCTAAGAAACCTTGGACGCACATCTCTATGGATTTTATTTCAGAGCTTCCCGTCTCTCAGAAAATGACTGTGATTTGGGTGATCTGTGACAGATTCTCCAAGATGGTCCACTTGGTTCCCCTATCTAAGTTGCCGTCTTCATCAGAGTTGGTGCCTTTGTTTTTGCAACATGTTGTCCGTTTGCATGGTATTCCCGAAAACATTGTTTCTGACAGAGGGGTGCAGTTTGTATCCAGGTTGTGGATGATTTGTTGCTCCAAATTGGGTGTTCAGCTGTCTTTCTCCTCGGCGTTTCATCCTCAGACCAACGGTCAGACTGAAAGGGCTAACCAGACCCTGGAGACCTATTTACGGTGTTTTGTTTCTGCGGATCAGGATGACTGGGTTTCGTTTTTGCCTTTGGTTGAATTTGCCCTTAACAATAGAGCTAGCTCTACCACGTTGGTGTCCCCCTTTTTCTGCAATTTTGGGTATCACCCTAGGTTCCTCTCAGGGCAGCTTGAGGCGTCTGACTGTCCGGGGGTGGATTCGGTGGTCAACAGAATGCAGCAGATTTGGGGGCAGGTAGTGGATAAATTGTTTCAGTCCCAAGAAACTGCCCAAAAGTTTGCCAACCGGCGTCGGACTGTTGGTCTCCAGTTTAAAGTAGGGGACATGGCGTGGTTGTCCTCTAAAAATATTCCTATGAGAGTTCCGTCTCCTAAATTTAAGCCCAGATTTATTGGACCTTATAAGATTTCGGAGATTATTAACCCTGTATCTTTCCGTTTGACTCTGCCTGCGTCATTTAAGATTCACAATGTCTTCCATAAGTCCTTGTTGAAGAAACATGTGGAGCCGGCAGTTCCTGCAGCAGCGCCTCCTGACCCTGTTTTGGTACAAGGGGATCTGGAGTATGAGGTTGAAAAAATTCTGGATTCCCGTCGCAGTAGGCGTCAGCTTCAGTACCTTGTGAAATGGAAGGGTTATGGGCAGGAGGATAACTCTTGGGTTGTGGCTTCTGACATTCATGCGGACAGGTTGGTTCACGCCTTCCATCATGCTCATCCCGAGCGACCCGGTGGCGTGGGTGAGGGTTCGGTGACCCCTCCTCAAGGGGGGGGTACTGTTGTGAATGTTAGTTATATCTTGGCTGCTGGGAGGCTCCCTCTGGTGGCCAGGAAGGGTTTGGACAGAGACCAGGTGTGTTGTGCAGTGGGTGTTTCCTTTCCTAACTCTCTGCTTATTTAAGTCCTGGTCTGATTGCAGGCTGTTGCCGGATGTCAGTTGTTCTTTGTATCTCTAGCCTGCTTAATCCTGCTCTACACCACATCCACTACAGATAAGTTTTTGCTCTTTATTTATTGTCTGGTTCTTTGCTTATCTGGGTTTATCATTTGTTGTGGTTGGTTTCAGTTTATTTCCTTCCAGGGATTTTCCCCCTCAGTGGATTGTTGAGGAACTCCCTGCAGTTCTGTGTGGAGTATAGCTTCTTTGGGTCCATGTGTTTATGGCTTGTTGAATTTGTTATAATTCTTGTTTTCTGTTCATTGGTATGACAAGGGCACCTGGTGTAGGACGGAGTTCAGATCGAGCGATCTGAGGGCCTTTTTTGTACTATCAGGAAGTTGGTATTTTGCAGGGTTTTTCTCTGGCTACCATCAGTCCCTTTCCTGTCCTTTCCTATTTTAGTCAGCGGGGGCCTCACCTTTTGCTAATCCTGTCATTACCTGTGTATTGTGTTTTTCCTATATCACCGCAGTCTTTGAATGTGGGGGGCTTGCTATTCTTGTCTATTTTCTGAGGCAGAGAGTTATTCATCTTTCCTACCTTTAGGATAGTTAGTTCTCCGGCTGGGTTCGCGGTGCACAGGATGTTTGTTCACCCCTCGGCTACTTCTAGTTGTGTTGGTTAGTAAGGGGATGGCGGCCATATTAGTTGCCAATGCTCTTTTGTCACCTTTTTGCCAATGATTTGTGGTGGTCTTACATGGTTCCGGATCATAACAGTTCCCCTGCAGCATCGCGATCTCCTGTCTGTGCCGGTCAGATGACTTGCGTGGAATCTAGTGGCGCGCACAGCGATGACGTCATCGCTGTGTGCACGTGTCCACAAGCAACTGCCGGCACAGACCACCGGAGGACATCGCGATGCTGCAGGGGAACGGGGACGGCTCCACTCAGCGGCGCTGCCGCTGACATAGACGGTAAGAGGAGCGGTGCTGCAGGGAGTGAGGTGAGGTAAGGTGAGTATGAACGTTTATTTTTTTTTTATGTGCCACAGGATGCGGCCCAGGATGATGGGGGTATAAAAGCAGGATAGGAGTTTATTATAAGCAGCATGGGGAGTATATGAGCAGCATGGGGAGTATATGAGCAGCATGAGGGTATATAGCAGGATTAGGGTATATTATGAGCAGCATGGGGAGTATATGAGCAGGATGAGGGTATATAGCAGGATAGGGGTATATTATGAGCAGCATGGAGCGTATATGAGCAGGCTGGGGAGTATATGAGCAGGCTGGGGAGTATATGAGCAGGCTGGGGAGTATATGAGCAGGCTGGGGAGTATATGAGCAGGCTGGGGAGTATATGAGCAGGCTGGGGAGTATATAAGCAGGCTGGGGAGTATATAAGCAGGCTGGGGAGTATATAAGCAGGACATTACCCCCTAACAGTGTCAGCAGCAGATCCTCGCCCCATAAGTGTGTCATGACCACATATTTTGCTTAAAATTTTATTTTCCTATTTTCCTCCTCTAAAACCAGGGTGCGTCTTATGGTCCGGTGCGTCTTATAGTCCGAAAAATATGGTAATTCTGAATATTGACCTGCCCTATCCTAAAGGTGTGTAATATGCGCTGTTAGAACTTCACTTGCAGATTCGAGTGGTCATCATCTGATCGCACACCAGTGATTTGTAACGAGTGGTCATCTGCAGAATGACGTGTGCTCCTGTTTCTCTCAACTGAAAATTATAACAATGAGAGAAGCAGGAGGAGACGTCATTCAGCAGATGACCCCCAAGTCTGCAAATCACTTGCGAACGATCAGATGATGACCACTCAAATCCGCAAGTCAAGTCCTAACAGAGCGCATATTACACTCTTTGGGGGTTCGGCTGGTCAATTGGCAGAATGTCAAATACTGGGGAGACATCGGTCAGTCCAGGGCAGCAGAGCAGGAAGAAGCCGTCGGGCACCGGCCTCCTGGGCTCCTCATCCTGGTTGCATTATCCCTGAACAGATTTGAAATGTGTATTTTATCTGAAACGCGGCAGCATTAGAGTTAAACATACACGACTGCAATAATTGAGCCGATGTCGGATACCTGCCACCCAAGGGTCGTGCAGGAGGAATCAGCTGTCAGAGAACTTATCCTGTAGCAAAGTAACATTGAGGCCTCATACTTTACATGGCATCACTGCTGTCTGCATATTACATAGAATGGCTTTCATATGAATAAAAAACATTACATCAGTATAATGCATTGTCAACATCTGAGGTGTATTATGAGGTTCTGCAGCAGCTGAGATGTTTATTATGAACTTCTGCAGCAGCTGGGTTGTATGATGACGTTTTGCAGCAGCTGGGGTGTGTACGATGAGCTTCTGCAGCAGCTGGTTTGTGTATGATGAGCTTCTGCAGCAGCTGGTTTGTGTATGATGAGCTTCTGCAGCAGCTGGTTTGTGTACGATGAGCTTCTGCAGCAGCCGGGGTGTGTACGATGAGCTTCTGCAGCAGCTGGGGTGTGTAGAATGAGCTTCTGCAGCAGCTGGTTTGTGTACGATGAGCTTCTGCAGCAGCTGGTTTGTGTACGATGAGCTTCTGCAACAGCTGGTTTGTGTACGATGAGCTTCTGCAACAGCTGGGGTGTGTATGATGAGCTTCTGCAACAGCTGGGGTGTGTACGATGAGCTTCTGCAGCAGCTGGGGTGTGTACGATGAGGTTTTGCAGCAGCTACGTTGTGTATGATGAGGTTCTGCAGCAGCTAGGTTGTGTATGATTAGGTTCTGCAACAGCTGGGTTGTGTATGAGGAGGTTCTGCAACAGCTGGGTTGTGTATGATGAGGTTCTGCAACAGCTGAGGTGTGTATGATGAGCTTCTGCAGCAGCTGGGGTGTGTATGATGAGCTTCTGCAACAGCTGGGGTGTGTATGATGAGCTTCTGCAACAGCTGGGGTGTGTATGATGAGCTTCTGCAACAGCTGGGGTGTGTATGATGAGCTTCTGCAGCAGCTGGGGTGTGTATGATGAGGTTTTGCAGCAGCTAGGTTGTGTATGATGAGGTTTTGCAGCAGCTAGGTTGTGTATGATGAAATTCTGCAACAGCTGGGGTGTGTATGATGAGCTTCTGCAGTAGCTAGGTTGTGTATGATGAGCTTCTGCAACAACTGGTTTATGTATGATGATGTTTTGCAGCAGCTAGGTTGTGTATGATGAGGTTCTGCAATAGCTGGGTTGTGTATGATGAGGTTCTGCAACAGCTGGGTTGTGTACGATGAGGTTCTGCAACAGCTGGGTTGTGTACGATGAGGTTCTGCAACAGCTGGGGTGTGTGTGATGAGCTTTTTCAACAACTGGTTTGTGTATGATGAGGTTTTGCAACAGCTGGGTTGTGTGTGATGTGGTTCTGCAACAGCTGGGGTGTGTATGATGAGCTTCTGCAGCAGCTGGGGTGTGTATGATGAGCTTCTGCAACAACTGGTTTGTGTATGATGAGGTTCTGCAGCAGCTAGGTTGTGTATGATGAGGTTCTGCAACAGCTGGGGTGTGTATGATGAGGTTCTGCAACAGCTGGGGTGTGTATGATGAGCTTCTGCAGCAGCTGGGGTGTGTACGATGAGCTTCTGCAACAACTGGTTTGTGTATGATGAGGTTTTGCAGCAGCTACGTTGTGTATGATGAGGTTCTGCAACAGCTGGGTTGTGTATGATGAGCTTCTGCAGCAGCTGGGGTGTGTATGATGAGCTTCTGCAACAACTGGTTTGTGTATGATGAGGTTTTGCAGCAGCTAGGTTGTGTATGATGAGGTTTTGCAGCAGCTAGGTTGTGTATGATGAGGTTCTGCAACAGCTGGGGTGTGTATGATGAGCTTCTGCAGCAGCTAGGTTGTGTATGATGAGCTTCTGCAACAACTGGTTTATGTATGATGAGGTTTTGCAGCAGCTAGGTTGTGTATGATGAGGTTCTGCAATAGCTGGGTTGTGTATGATGAGGTTCTGCAACAGCTGGGTTGTGTATGATGAGGTTCTGCAACAGCTGGGGTGTGTATGATGAGCTTCTGCAGCAGCTGGGGTGTGTATGATGAGCTTCTGCAACAACTGGTTTGTGTATGATGAGGTTCTGCAGCAGCTAGGTTGTGTATGATGAGCTTCTGCAGCAGCTGAGGTGTGAATGATGAGGTTCTGCAGAATATCACATGATTTGGTGTGGATTTGTCTTACAAATTTTCCAACAAAATTATTTGCAGCATTGCCAACTAGTGTGAGTCCAGACTGGCTAATAAAGGGATTATGGTATATATGCTGTAGTTCTTCCATACACAGTGCCCCCGTCTTCATGGTGTGTATGTGGTACTGTACCTCAGTCTGTTCAGGTCAGTGGAGCTGAGAGGCAGCGACACATATAACCGGAGGACTCTTTATTATGTAGAAAGCAGAGATTTTTTTCTAATTTCGTACAATCCCCTTAACATCTGTATTTTGGTCTTTTTTGGTCCTGAGCACACGCAGCATCGGCCGCCGCAGTGTCTGGTGTTCTCATCCTGTACATTTATGCACAGGATTTGTATAGTAGATGCTGATCCCACCAATGTGGCCACAACGTGCGCTGCTCTCAGTCCAGAGATACAGATCTCCCATCGAAGTGTACAGAGATTTATACCATCTCTCCACGAAGAGCGGCAACGCCTCATTCTCCAGATACATGTGCGCCCCATTGGTGAGATCCACATGTATCATCCATGATGTAATATCCAAGGATACAGCATAAATATACGAGATCAGAAGACCCCAATAAGGATGAGCTCTGACGTGAGGAAATTAATGTAGATTTGAGGAGCAGATTCCCCAACACAAATTTGGAGGAGTTTATTGTACAATGCATTTGAAGTGCTCAATTTTCTCCTGTCCTTGTTTGTTTCCTCCTGTGACACTGGTTAAAAGAGAAATCAGTAGGGGGGCACCAAAGAGCAGTATTTCACAAGGCACCATTCAAGCTAAGGCCAGGGCCACACGGGGCACTAGTGCGATGATCGCATGACACTCGTCTCGCGCTGGCAGTACAGCAGGAGCAGAGTGTCATGCTAGTATCCCTGCGTCTGAGGTCCGACTATGCGAGCGGGCCTCAGCTGCGGGGGGGCGGGCTGGCACTGAGGAGGGGAGGGATTTCTCTCCCTCTCTCCTCCGTTGCTGGCTATTACGATTCTCGCTCTGCACGTGCAGTACATCTGTGTACCGTGAGTGCAGTGCGATTTTTCTCTCTCCCCATTCACTTGAATGGGTGTGAGAGAAAGAGTCTCGCATTGCACCCGCAGCATGCTGCGATTGTTTTCTCGGTCCGATTAGGGCTGAGAAAATAATCGCTCATGTGTGCTGTCACACAGGCTAGAATTGGTCCGAGTGGAATGCAATGTTTTGTCGCACTCCACTCGCACCGATTTTCTCGCCGTGTGGCTTAGGCCTAAGGCCGGCTCTGGCAGTACTATGTTGTGTCCTTTCATGGACAGGGATTAATGCTTCAATTTTTCCCATTTAATTACCATGTAAAAGAGTCATCTTCTTTGGGCTGACTTATACTGTATTTTTCCATGGGGCACATGTAATTATAGACTAGCTTTTATTAAATACGTATATATAATTTTTTTTTACAGGAGGAAGGAAAGGGCTGTTGAGCAGAATGCCATTCCACCTTAAAGGGTTGTCCACTACTTGGCTAACCCCTTCTCATTCCCCAGTGTGCTCCCAGAGAAGTAACACAGCCTATACTCACCTCTGGTGCTGGTGCGGTTCCGGCGATGTCAGCACTTGCATTCCCGGGGCTAAAGTGACATTGTTGGGACACGTGAATCCTGCGACAAACACCAACTGCCATATCCACGCCAGCACCGGAGGGAAGTATAGGCTTGTTATTTTGATGGGGGCTCACATGTGGGATGAGAAGGGGTTCTACAAGTAGTGGACAACCCCTTTAAGTGATGACGGCCCATTAATTAATCAGTTAGCACTGCTGCCAATCAGTGCCCACACTGAATCGACAGGCATTGTCACCTCAGGAGGTCACAGGCTGATGCTGGAGACTGGAGAGGGAAGATTTTTATAAACATCCAAGAACTCTGACATATTTTGAAAAGAAAAAAAAACTAATGAAAAACCCATTTAAAATTCCACTGAGATAATCGGAGCATCTGAACAAACGGTGCATTGAAAACATGACAGCGATTAACAAAGACCGTCATTTTCGCACGCAGCTAGCAGCATACCTTTCTACGCCTTCTTTCTTCATCATCTACATGTTTATCCTTCTCTTTCTCAGACTTCTTTTTCTTTTTTTTCTTTTTTTCCTTATGACGCTCACGCTGCTCGTGATCTGAACGATCATCATAGTAACTGGAATCATGGCCAGAACCAGACAATTCAGTCACTTCACTTCCTCCAACTTTAAGAACCAATTTCAAGGGCTTTTCTGAAGGTTTACCCACATAATCTGAAATGACAAAATGCACATTAACCCATTAAGGACTGGGAGACTCTTTGTTTCTTCTTGCCCACCTTCCAAGAGCCATAGCTTTTATATCGGACAGCCTTATGAGGGCTTGTTTTTTTCTGGAACAATGTGTAGTGTGGAAGGACACCTTTCATTCAATATACAATTTACTGAAAGAAAAAAAAAATGGGGAAAGTGTTGTGGGATTGAAGGAAAACCTGGAACGCCGCCATTCTTTGATGGTATTCACTGTGTGGGAGAAATGACCAGGTACGTTTGTTCTATGGGTCAGTATGGCTACGGAGACACCGAATTTATATACAGCTGTTATTTTCAAGCATATTAACAAATACATGCTGTCTCTCCCCTGGACTGTAAAATAGCAGTGACTCCCCGGCACCTGCGCACAACAAAATTAAAGTCTGTGCCCACAGAAGGGCGGAACAATCCAGGGAGGGATGACAGCCATAATATGCGCATGCGCAAGATTTCCGGCCGCACGCCTGACGTCACAGGACACCAAGGAAGAGAAGGGAAAAAGGAACCCTGTATAATTAAGACTGGAGGCAGGCTATTCTTCGGGGCAGCGCACACCTCATAGCCCAGGAGATACAAGATGTAAAAGTGGATTTTTGACAAATGAACCATCATCCAGAAGACATACAGATGACCCACTTTTATGCCCCCTGTATGTCTATATTATTAACTAAAAAAAACAAAACGTGAAAGAGTCCTTTTAAATCCTATAACTTATTGTCACTAAAGGATGGCTGGGAAAAAGGGCCGATGTTGTCATTCTTGACAGTGGCATTTAACCCCTTAAGGACGAAGCCAGTTTTGTACCTAATGCCCAGGCCATTTTTTGCAATTCTGACCAGTGTCCCTTTATGAGGTTATAACTCTGGAACGCTTCAACGGATCCCGGTGATTCTGACATTGTTTTTTCGTGACATATTGTACTTTATGATAGTTATAAATTTAGAACAATATTTTTTGCTTTTATTTGTGAAAAAAAAATATCTGAAATTTGATGAAAATTTTGCAATTTTTAAACTTTTAATTTTTATGCCCTTAACCCAGAGAGTTCTGTCACACAAAATAGTTAATAAATAACATTTCCCATTTGTCTACTTTACATTAGCGCAATTTCTGAAACAAAATATTTTGGGGTTAGGAAGTTAGAGGGGTTCAAAGTTCATCAGCAATTTCCCATTTTTATCACCAAAATTCACAAAACCATTTTTTTTTTATGGACCACATCACATTTGAAGTGACTTTGAGAGGCCTAGGTGACAGAAAATACCCAAAAGCAACACCATTATGAAAACTGCACCCCTCACACTACTCAAAACCAAATTCAAGAAGTTTATTAACCCTTCAGGTACTTCACAGGATCTAAAGCAAAGTGGAATGAAAAAAAGCAATAAATAAAATTTTACCTAAAATGTTGCTCTACCCCAAATGTATTCACTTTTAGAAGAAAAAACAAAACATAATGGACCACAAAACTTATAACCCACTTTGTTATGAACGCACCAATACCCCACATGTGGTCAGAAACCTTTGTTTGGACAAATGGGAGGGCTCGGAACAGTAGCAGCAATATTTGAATTTTGGAAAGCAAATTTGGCTGAAATAGATTGCGGGCACCATGTTGGATTTACAGGTCCGCTAAGGTACCTAAACAGCAGAAACCCCTCACAAGTGATGCCATTTTGGAAACTAGACCTCTCCAGGCTTCTATCTAGGGGCATAGTGAGCATTTTGGACCCACAGGTACTCCACAGATTTTGATAACTTTACGTTGTCATATTGAAAATTTTCATTTATGTCTCAAAAATGTTGCTTTAGCATAAGTTTTTTCACTTTTTCAAGAGGTAATTCAAAAAATTTGACCCCAATGTTTGTTACCCACTTTTTTATGAGCGCGGTGATACCTCACATGTGGTCTGAAACCTTTGTTTGGAGAAATGGAAGGGCTTGGAACGGAAGTAGCAATATTTGAATTTTGGAAAGGAAATTTGGCTGTGGGCACCATGTCGCATTTGGAGGACCCCTAAGGTACGTAAACAGCAGAAAAAAAACAACACAAGTTACCCCATATTGGAAATTAGGCCCCTCAAGGAATTTATCTAGATGTTTGGTGAATAGAAAAAACCAAGGAGAAAATTGTAGAAAAAAATACCCTGACTATAAATAAATAAATAAATTGCAAGTGCTTAATAAACAGGGTACTTAGTATATACATTTTTGCAAAAAGGTAAGAAGCTGTCTCACCTCGTCACGGTGTACCCATCTGAGACAGTCCCTAACCTACTAAAGTTAAAAACATATTCTGTACCTGACTTGTGTCATGTCAAAACTTCAATATGGATGGTTATCTTGCTTTAATGCAAGTTGGGGGTGCAGCCCTCCTGATACTGAGGCTGAACAATTACCTGCTTCTCACTTTTTGCTGTGTATTTAATCTGGGACCCAGCTAACCACTTTACCATCCATATTGAAGTTTTGACATGACACATTTCAGGTGCAGAATATGTTTTTAACTTTAGTAGGTTAGGGACTGTCTCAGATGGGTACACCGTGACGAGGTGAGACAGCTTCTTACCTTTTTGCAAAAATGTATATACTAAGTACCCTGTTTATTAAGCACTTGCAGTTTATTTATTTATAGTCAGGGTATTTTTTCTACAATTTTCTCCTTGGTTTTTTCTAGTCTTGAGGCTGCAATTCACATGCTTGTAATGTTGCAAGTTTTTTGGTGTTTTATGTTTGCTGAATAACCTGAACCCCCAGGTGCTTCACAGAAGTTAATAACACTGAGCCATGAAAATAAAAAAAACAAATTACCACAAAAATTGTTACTTCCACCAGGTAGATTTTTTTTCACAAGGGTAACAGGAAAAAATCACCATGAAATTTATTGTGCAATTTGTCCTGAGTTTTTTGATATCTTGTATGTGGTGGAAATCAACTGTTTGAGCAAGGGCTCGGAAGAGAAGGAGTGCTATTTGAGTGCAAAATTGGCTGGAATCAATAGCGGACGCCCTTGCATTAGGAGAGGTGCCTAAACATTGGAGGTCCCCCACAAGTGACCCCATTCTGGAAAATAGACCCCTCAAGGAATTTATCTATTTGTTTGGCGAGTACCCTGAAACCCCAGGTGCTTCACAGAAGTTTATAATGTTGAGCTGTGAAAAAAAAAATACATTTTTACCACAAAATTGTTACTTCAACCAGATAGCTTTTATATTAACAAGAGTAAAAGGAAAAAAATCTGCATAAAATTTATTGTGCAATTTCTCCTGAGTTTGCTGATACCTTATGTGTGGTGGAAATCAACTGATTGGGTGCGCAGCAGGGCTCGGAAGGGAAAAAGTGCCATTTGACTGAACAATTGGCTGGAATAATTAGCGGACGCTATGTCGCATTTGGAAAGCCCCTAAGGCGCCTAAACAATGGAGGTCCCCCACACTGACCCCATTCTGGAAACAAGACGCCTCAAGGCTTTTATCTAGGTGTATAGTGAGCATTTTGAATCCACGAGTACTTCAAAGAATTTGATAAGCTTAGGTTGCAATATTAAAAATTTTCATTTTTTCCCACAAAAATGTTGATTTAGCATCAAATTTCTCACTTTTTCAAGAGGCAACAACAAAATGTGGACCCCACAGGTTGTTATACAATTTCTTGTGAGCGCAGGAATACCCCACATGTGGCCAAAAACCTCTGTTTGGCTAAATGGGAGGGCTTGGAATGGAAGGAGCACCATTTGAAGTCTGGAAAAGTTGAAATAAATTGCGCGCACCATGTCATATTAGCAGGGTCCCTTGGTACCTATACATCAGAAACCCCCCACAAGTGACCCCATTTTGGAAACTGGACCCCTCAAGGATTTTATTCAGAAGTATAGTAAGCATTTTGATTCCACAGGTACTTTACAAAAATGTTGCTGTAGCAACAAATTTCTCACTGTTAGGCTATGTGGCCATGATCCAGCGACACGGCATCTAGTACACAGTGTCAGCCTTCCTGCAGAGATGTGTGTTGTCCACGGGAGAACGCAGCTGCCCATGCCCACGATTTGGGTTCAGGCTGCTGTGGACTTTAGCTCTATTCTACCTGCAGAGAACACTCGTCTCCGCAGCATAAATTGACATGCTGAGGCTCGGGAAGCTGCACCACAGGTCGGTTTATGCTGCGGAGAAAAGAAGCACAGTGGGCATGGGATTTCAAAAATCCTTCCACTGTGCTTCTCCTACACAACGCAGCGTTATGGACGCAGGGAAAACACTCTGCGCCTAAAACGCTGCAAACCCTGATTGTGGGCACATAGCCTAAAATGCTACAATGTTTGAATGGATAGATGTCAAACATATATAAGGTCCCAACCCCCCTGCATATTTTAAGCTGGCGCCCTTTAGTGCCTTTCATGTGGCACTAAAGGGTGCCTAGCCTTGTATTTAGCCCCAAAAAAAAAAAATAATTAAAATAAATAATGTGGGGTCCGCCCTATTTTTGATAGCCAGCTAGGGTAAAGCAGACAGCTAAAGCCTGCAAACCACAGCTGACAGCTTTCTCTTGGCTGGTGATCTATTTGGAGGGCTCCCCAAGCTGTTTTTTTTTTAATTTTTTTATAAATAATTAAAAAAAAAAACCAAACAAATGTGGGGTTCCCCCAAATTAGATCACCAGCCAAGGTGAAGCTGACAGCTGGGGTCTGGTATTCTCAGGGTGGGAAGAGCCATGGTTATTGGACTCTTCCCAGCCTAAAAATAGCAGGCCGCAGCTGCCCCAGGAGTGGCACATCTATTAGATGCGGCAATCCTGGCGCTTCTCCCCAACTCATCCCGTTGCCCTAGTGCGGTGGCAAACGGGGTAATAAATGGGGTTGATACCATTTGTGTAATGTCACCTGGCATCAAGTCCAGCAATTAGTGATGTCACGGCGTCTATCTGATACCAGACATAACTAATTGACAGTAATAAAAAAAAATTGACAACAAAAAAAAAATATTATTTGAAAAAACACTCCCCAAAACATTCCCTCTTTCACTAATTTCAGAAAAAAGAAAAAAAAAAAAAAAAAAAAAAAAAAAAAAAAAAAATCGGGTCCCCTCTAAACCATTTTGAAAGTCTCACGATGATTCTGGACCTTCTAGAATATGGGGGAACGTTCAGGGAACGTGTCCCCCATTTTCTAGGAGTGCAGACCCTCCATTTGAGGAGAGTGGGTGCAAAGAATCTGCACCCACTCTCCCCGGGTCACAGCAGCGGTGTGCGTGCAGTCAGCGCAGCTCCACAGCCGTTCTCACTTAACACAGGAAGCGGAGCTGTCAGCCGCTCTGCGCATGTGACCAGCGTGCACTGTAAAGGAGGAGGGGGCCACGGGGGATCAGAGCTGCGACAGGTACGGCGGTCACCAAAGGACACCGGGGGGGGTAATAGGGGGTGACCTGGCAGGGCCTGGGGAGAAGTTTTCTGTCGCATGTGTCATGGCACATGCGACAGAAATCAGAGGAAAAGGGTAAATGTGGCCGGGGCGCTGCTGTGCGTGCGGCCATGTTGGATTTTTGGAAGGGGGTTGGGGGTCGGTGGGGAGGTGTCACTTTGGTGACACCGGGGGACCGGGGAGGATATTTATCTCCCATCTGGCATGTTTGATCATGCCAGATAGGAGATAAATAATTTTTTACCGGCGCTGTCAATTACTATAACGTGATCATCGGTATACGGTGTATACCGGTGATCACGTGAGCGGGAACCGGAAAAAACGGCCTGAATCATGATCTCCAGGGTCTCAGCTACCCCAGGTAGCTGAAACCCCGGAGATTTTCTAACGCTGGGGGGCGCTATTCACTTATTTCTGCCCGGCATTTTAAAACGGCGGATCAGAATAAAGTACCCTTTTTTGCTGCCGTCTTAATACGTAAGGCGGTCATAATGGGGTTAAAGTGTTATGCCATTGCAATCGGAGCTCATTCCAACTGTAGCAGCGCTCTCAAGTGCTGTCTATGCAGCAATAATGGTGCACACTCGCTGTAAATGTGTGGTGTCACACAAAGGAAGGCGTTACCAGTGTGATGGCAGCTCTCTGCGTCCACTGCAGAGCGGTGTGTGATTAGAGCTGCACATCTGCGGGTCCTCTCAGCTTCAGCCTCCAGCTCACAGACGGTCGTGCAATACAGCAGAGCTATGAGAGATACAGTTGCTAATATGCTTGTAAGAAGAAAAAGTTCAGTTCTGTTCAGAATTACTTACATGTCTCACACTGGTAATGCCTGCTTTAAAGAAGCTGTCCAGTTACTAAAAAGTTTTTTTTTTCTAATAAATCTTGCTAATATGTGCCTCGCCACACATCTATTATGTTATTTCAGCAATATTACCTTTTATCGTGCTCTAGCAGCACATCCTCATTGCTGGCTCCAGCTCTGATGGGGTTAATCTCTCTCCTAACTTCCTGGGTTCAGTTACTACAACTCCCATAATTCTTAGGTCTGTATCTAAACACCCCCACTCAGCTCTCCACCCAAAGACTCCTCCCTGCCGTCTTCCCTGTGTGTAAGCACTGAGAGAACTCACAACAGAGACAGCAGAAACTCCCAGCTCTGCACAACCAGGGGAAGAAAGCGTCCATCTTCTGCTTGACCTCATATAGTGTGTGTGTGTGTGTGTGTGTGTGTGTGTGTGTGTGTGTGTGTGTGTGTACAGAAATTATGATTAGGCTGCTTTCACACATCAGTTTTTTTGGCATCAGGCACAATCCGGTGTAAAAACTGATGCAATGGATCAGGCGAAAAATCGGATCAGTTGCATCAGTTTTTTCCATCAGTTCCTTCAGTTTTTGGATGGATCCGTTGTGCTACTGAGCATGCTCAGTAGAAAAAAAACTGAATTAGTCGCTGTAATGCGTTGTATGCCGCTTTACGACGGATCCATGCGCCCATAGGCTTTCATTGTAAATGACGCCGGATCCGGCGCTGTCCGTTTTATTCTACTGCCAAAAAAAGTTGCATGCGGCATCCTTTCCGGCAGCTGGACACATAAATTTCGCTGGATCCGTGCACAATGGATGCAACACAAGGGCATCAGATTCAGGCATAATCCGGCGCTAATACAATTCAGTGATTCAATGCAAAAAAAAAACGGATCCAGCTTAATCAGTTTTTCGCCGGATTGTGCCTGATGTATGAAAGCAGCCTTAGCCGGCGCAATATGTGAAAAAAATAGATAATTGGAGGAAAAAATGATGGGGTCAAGAGATTGCTTTTTCCCCTCTTGCCTAGTCTCTGTGTGTCGTGCGTATCATCTGTGTGGCATGCATTTTACAGGCTACTTTCACATCAGCGTTTTTTTTGCCTGTAGGCAAAAAAACCGCAAACCACATATGACCGGATCCTGTGGATTAAAATGTGCAGCGCATGCAACCGCAATTGTTATTTACCGGATCCTTCTGCAGCGGGGCACAGAATTTATCGATCGGCACTGGAGTCAGCTGACTCCTGATCTCACAGCCCACACACGCTGCGATGGATACAGGTTAACAGCAGTCACTGCCTGCTGCCGATCACGTGTGATCGTGTGCGGGTTGTGTGGTCAGGAGTTCAGCCGAGTTCAGATCAGCTGACTCCAGTGACTGCTGATTACTTGTTCTGTGTCCCCCTGCATCCATCGCAGCGTGTGCGGCTGTGAGGTCAGCTGAGTTCAGATC
This sequence comes from Anomaloglossus baeobatrachus, assembly GCF_048569485.1. NCBI lineage: Eukaryota > Metazoa > Chordata > Amphibia > Anura > Aromobatidae > Anomaloglossus > Anomaloglossus baeobatrachus. Next base: position 356,141,689 of record NC_134358.1, on the reverse strand, counting down.
AGCTGACTCCAGGGCCGGACTGAACTCAGCTGACCTTACAGCCCGCACACGCTGCGATGGATGCAGAGAGACAGGGGGACACAGAACAAGTAATCGGCCAACACTGGAGTCATCTGATTACTTGTTCTGCTGGCTGTGTGGTCATGAGTAGGGATGAGTGAGCAGCAAATCTTGCATGATGCGCGAAGCCCATTTCGATTTTTTTTTTTTAAGAAAAAAAAAAATCATTAAAGAAAAAAAAAACAAAAAACAAAAAACCCAAACACATAACCCTAACCGTAGGGTAAAAGGTAACAAAAAAAAATGCGTGGGATCATGCTGCATTTTCTATTGCTAAGGCCCGTTTCACACGTCAGTGAAAAACACAGACGTTTTTCACTGGCGTGTAAAACACGCACATGTCCCTGCGTGTGTCGTGAATTTTGGCACACGTGGGTTGTCTAAGTGCAATCCGGGCTACGTTCTCCGTGGCCCGTGATTGCACTTAGAGATTCACTCACCTGCGCCCGCTCCCGCTGTCCATGGTGCTGAATCCTCCCGTGATGCAGCATCCGGCCGGCGGTGACCTCCGCAGCAGCTGCTTCCGGGTCGGCTGTGTCGCGCATAATGAATATGCGCGACAGTAATCAGCCGGCTCAGAAGCAACAAGCTGCACGGGCTGCAGAGGACATCGCTGGACGCCGGGTGAGTTAAAATGTTTATTATTTTAAATGCACTTTTTTTCTGGCACGTGTTTCACGGACCACACCACTGCGTGGTCCGTGGAACATCAGTGATGCCAGAAAAAAATGGACATGTCTCCGTGCAGCAATCACGCACACGCGGCTACGCTGCACGGAGACACGTGCAGTGATAAATCACTGATGTGTGAGCAGACCCTTTTTTTTTTTTTTTTTTTTAAGTTTGCCTAAAAACTGAGAAAAAAAGAAAAACTAATGTGGGCTTCGCCATATTTTTTGCATGCCAGCCAGGTACAGCAGGCAGGTACGGTCTGCCCCCAACCCCCAGCTGCCTATTTGTACCCTGCTGGGAGCAAAAAATATAGGGAAGCCGCAGTGCAGGGTGGCCCAGCTTTCTGCCCCACCCCCACCCCCTCAGCGAATTGCAGTCCACAGCTGCCCCAAAAAATGGCGCTTTCATCTAAGCGCCATCTTCTGGTGCTGTATCCAACTCTTCCAGTGGCCCTGGTGCCAGGTGGCACACTGGGTAATAAGGGGTTAATACCAGCTTTGTTTTACCAGCTGGTATAAAGCCCGAGATTCCTAATGTGAGGCGATGTTTGACTCGGCCATTAAGAATCTCCAATAAAGGGTTAACAAAAAGACACCACACAGAGAAAAAATACTTTATTAGAACTGCACAGAAACATTAGGGACTCCATCATTATTACTCCCCTCACCCCTCCACGATAGAGATTTCTGTACTGACAGAGAGAGGAGAAAAAAAAAAAAAAAGAAAGAAAGAGAGGGAGAGAGAGGAGAGAGGGAGGAAAGAGAGGAAAGAGAGAGGAGGAAAGAGAGTTAAGAGAGAGGGAGGAAAGAGTTAAGAGAGAGGGAGGAAAGAGAGAGAGAGAGAGAGGGAGGAAAGAGAGTTAAGAGAGAGGGAGGAAAGAGAGAGAGAGAGAGGGAGGAAAGAGAGTGAGAGAGAGAGGGAGGAAAGAGAGAGAGAGAGGGAGGAAAGAGAGAGAGAGAGGGAGGAAAGAGAGAGAGAGAGGAGGAAAGAGAGAGAGAGAGGAGGAAAGAGAGAGAGAGAGAGAGAGAGGAAAGAGAGAGGAGAGAGAGAGAGAAGAGAGAGAGAGGGAGGAAAGAGAGAGAGAGGGAAAGAGAGAGAGAGAGGGATGGAAAGAGAGAGAGAGAGAGAGAGGGAGGAAAGAGAGAGAGAGAGAGAGGGAGGAAAGAGAGAGAGAGAGAGAGAGGGAGAAAGAGAGAGAGAGAGGGAGGAAAGAGAGAGAGGGAGGAAAGAGAGAGAGAGGGAGGAAAGAGAGAGAGAGAGGGAGGAAAGAGAGAGAGAGAGGGAGGAAAGAGAGAGAGAGAGGGAGGAAAGAGAGGAGAGAGAGGGAGGAAAGAGAGAGAGAGGAAAGAGAGAGAGAGAGAGGGAGGAAAGAGAGAGAGAGGAAAGAGAGTTAAGAGAGAGGGAGGAAAGAGAGTAAGAGAGAGGGAGGAAAGAGAGTGAGAGAGAGAGGAGGAAAGAGAGAGAGAGAGGGAGGAAAGAGAGAGAGAGAGGGAGGAAAGAGAGAGAGAGAGAGGGAGGAAAGAGAGAGAGAGAGGGAGAAAGAGAGAGAGAGAGAGAGGAGGAAAGAGAGAGAGAGAGAGGGAGGAAAGAGAGAGAGAGAGGGAGAGAGAAGGAGGAAAGAGAGAGAGAGGAAAGAGAGAGAGAGAGAGGGAGGAAAGAGAGAGAGAGAGAGAGAGAGAGGAGGAAAGAGAGAGAGAGAGAGAGAGGGGAGGAAAGAGAGAGAGAGAGAGGGAGGAAGAGAGAGAGAGGAAAGAGAGAGAGAGGGAGGAAAGAGAGAGAGAGAGGAGGAAAGAGAGAGAGAGGAGGAAAGAGAGAGAGGGAGGAAAGAGAGAGAGAGAGGGAGGAAAGAGAGAGAGAGAGGGAGGAAAGAGAGAGAGAGAGGGAGGAAAGAGAGAGAGAGAGGGAGGAAGAGAGAGAGAGGGAGGAAAGAGAGAGAGAGAGAGAGGAAAGAGAGAGAGAGAGAGATGAGAGGGAGGAAAGAGAGAGAGAGGAAAGAGAGTTAAGAGAGAGAGAGGAAAGAGAGAGAGAGAGAGAGAGAGAGAGAGAGGGAGGAAAGAGAGAGAGAGAGAGGGAGGAAAGAGAGAG